>NC_044931.1:16790792-16796236 GCF_003576645.1 Ipomoea triloba
CTCCTCCTGAATGATACAAAACGGATAATTGAAGATATCACTGATTCCTTGATCTTTTCCTTTCACAATATAATCCATGTGAAAGAGAGGTATGAAGTTCAACTAGCTTAGCTAGCTTAACTAGTATAGCTGATATGTATGTCATTATGTGCTGAACTTTTTATTTATAGTAGTAGTGTATTACTTATCAAGAAAATCAAGAATCAAGAACACGATATATAGAAAGAGTGGAGTTGAAGGAAAGTAGAAAAATTCATGTAAAGTGTTTGCATGTTTAATTTGAGCCACGAAATCAATATTATTACAATACTTTACTTCATCACTGTTCTTTTTTAGATCAGATATAATAAAGCTTTTTCTATACTACCTCCCTCTTTAACTCTTTTACCAGTGCTCTTTTAATTACTTCTTTTTGTTACGTTGTTCAAATCTCCAAAAAGCTTAGCTATTAAATTGGTAGACCAGACAAAATAAATTTGTATATCTAATGAATAAGTACGAAAAAAATAAGGGCCAAGGAAAGAGATGGGAGAATTTTCAAAACAAAATATACTTTCCTTAACATCCTTGTTATTCTATTTTATTTTTGTGTTTTGGAAGAAAGAGCACATGCTCTCACATAATCCAAATGAACATCCAAAAGTGTGATTATATTCCTTCAGTTTGGTTCTTTTCCTTACCATGAAGCAAATTCAATTAATTCTTCTACAAGATTTTAATTCCTATATTATATAAGAGCTACATTGTCATGACTAGAACCAATCCAAGTAAACCTTAAGTATTCCCTTTTTCAAACAGCCAATTCCCTTAATCCCTTCTTCTTATCTTATCTGGCCTACAAGACATGGCAACCAACCTCTCCCTTTATCAAGAACAGTGATTTCACAATTACAAATGACTCATGTTGAAGAGAAGATCATCATAGAACAAGTTAAGGATACACATAATCCGACTGGTGGCATAGATGTTGATGCTAATTGTCTTCTCAAGTTTGTGGACAACATTTTCAATTTCAATACGGTTTGTCAATATACTTGCATATGCATTAAATTATTTTTAATTTTTTATTTCTTGAAAAATATATATATTAGTTACCATTGTATATTTAATTATATGCACTATATAGTGAATGAATTTTTCTCATACAATCACCTAAATGCAGCGCATTGATTCTATACTATTATATCAATGTCACCAAGTAAATTTACATTGAATAATCATAGACCAAAGAGATATTTCTTAAATGTTCTTACAATTCCTGCTTGAAATAGTTTCATTCTTAGCTTGTTTTCATCACATACACTAGCTTTGTTAATGGAGTATGAGTTTAGGTTCGTCGAGATGCAATGCAAGACAAGTTACAACTACAAGAACACATCCAGAAGGAGATTTCATTTGTTGTTTTACAACTCTCTTTCGTGGTATGGTGTATATAAATTCTCCATTTATCACACAATTTTATATGAGTACAAATTAAATGATGACTTTTTTCTTTTAAATTTCATTATCATTTTTAGATAGCCTTCACTTCGGTAAGCAATGATGATTGTCACTCAACTGCAATTTATCTGCTAAGTTTGTTGTCAAAGTATATGTGGCATGTTAAGGAGTAATGTTACTCGCATGTTTTGCGATCATCCGGGGAAATTTAAAGTTGCCTCACAATCATGCCATCCGAAAAGACTGCCCTACAACATGAATGCTCTACGAAAAAGTCTAAAGTCAATGCTATCATCGGACAATGAATTTTTTTTGAATGACTCAATAAAATCTATGTTTGAAATCACTAAGCTTATGGTTGAGCTTCGACATTCATCATCAATGTTTTTGGCAAACTACTGGATTGCAAGGAGTGTTGTTGCCTATACTCACCTCCTTATTTTGCGCCCCGAGTAAGACCATTTGATTTAGTTTTGTATACATTACATATATTCGGTATTTGCCTTAATCTAATTTTTCAATAATCTCTAAAAATCATTAGTTGTAATATTTTATATAAATATCTTTTTTTTTTGAAGAAATTTTATATAAATATCTATAAATCATTAATACAATATAAAGTAGAAAAATATTTCGAAGCATTAATTTACATTGCAAAAAAAAAAAACAAGTATAAATTGGGTTTAATTAAGAATTCGTAAATAAGTATAGTGAAGATGGATTTATTGATGTTTGTTTTTTAATTAATTATTAATTAGCCATGCTCTTATTCTTCAGGCCACAAAATGAGATAATGACGGAACTGTCCCATGTATCCACCAAAATCAAAGAGATTCTGGCTTCCAGCCTCCCACTACTAGGTTGGCTTAATATTTTATTTTAATATTTAGTTACGAAATGTTTATGATTATAATTATGAATATCATATGAAGTTATTATAAATTGACCGTAAAAGTTAAACTTTGTTATGTGAATAAATAATCGTTAAATTTTCTAATTAGAATAGTTTATTAAATCCGAAATTACTGTACATACTTTGATTAAATAGATTTTACTAAAAATCATAATTTAGCAATGAGATTAATTATATATAGTTTGGTATATGCAGAGGCAAAAAGGGCAGAAGAAAATTATCAAGCGTTGTTACATGCGTTTGATAATTCTTCAAATATCTTGGACGTTCTTAAATTGATATTCAATGTCAAAAATAATAAAGAGATGCCAATTTGGGAAAGAATTATGCAGGTATGTATAAGTATTTGTTCTTACTTATCTTATCATATTAGCATTTTGTACGCGCGATGCGCAAAAATTCATGCCCAATATTAAAACATTGATAAATACAAATAATTAAAAATTATAATTCAGATTATATATACACAAATAATATATGTATTTTATACACACATATATGATTTACCATTCATAAAAATTTAATTAAAATATAATCTACCATTAAATTAATTATATAATGATTTTAATAAAATGATAATTAAAGAATAGGAAGAAGATATGATAGATATAAGTGTATGGTAATAATGATGGAGTCATCAATGTTAGAGTTAAAAAGTAATGGTGTTATAACGGTGTAAGGGTAATTTCGTCTAACAATAATATAGTAGGGACAATTTTGTCTTATAACATTGAAGTGTACAACATTTAAAGTAAAATGTATACCTCTATTAGCATATAAAAAGAGGGACATAAATCAAGGATATAACTTTGACATTGAAGTGTACAACATTTAAAGTAAAATGTATACCTCTATTAGCATATAAAAAGAGAGACATAAATCAAGGATATATACGTGTGAATTAATACTACAGCTGATTTGATGACCTCCAAATATATCTTTAATAATATTATACATATTTACAGGGTTCAATGAGATTAGATGAGTTTGAAGGGAAGGGAGTGCTATTGCTAATATCATCCGGCAAACACTTCCCCTATTATGCATATTTTGCGGGGGCCACAGGAGTAAATATAATCTGGGTTCCAATTATAAATGAACTGGATGATGAGCATATACAAATGCCTGATTCTATCTACAACTATATTGTTGTATTAGATCCACAAAAATGGATTGCACCAGCATTCTTAAGATTTCTTCAAGATAAGTGTTTCCCAACTTTTCAAGTTGGGAGTGACCCTATTGTAATTTCACTGGACAAACGAGGAAGATTGGTTCATTCTAATGCACTGCACATGATATTCACATGGGGAATTCATTAGAAAATGAGTTGAGCGGAAGGACTTCTGGTGCTGACCGTGTGATTGATGACATTGACAAACCAATACATAATTTCGCACGAGAGGTCCGCAAAAAGATCAAAGATTGGGGTGGACGACATCGAGGCGAAGAGGAAAAGTTCGGTATGTATGTCTATCTCATAATTAAACTTTACTCGCTTTATATAATATATTATATATATATATATATATATATATGGAGATGTATATCTTTATTTATTTAGAAAAAAAAAATTCGCTAAAAAGCTTATAGTTTTAGAATTCTAACCATTTTATACAAACATAATAATATTTTATTTATCAGTTTCGTTCATACAATTTCACGCTTGAGAGGGAACAAGAGCTTTGGATTAAAGAATCTTGGAATCTCGACGTTGTAGTAGGATGGGACCGATACGAAAGCAACCTTGAAATGATGCTAAAGGAGTGGGTAAGTAATGAATCCTAATTTTCAATTCTAATTAATTAGTGGCCGGCAATTAACTACAAGCTAATTGTTCTACAATTCAATTATCTTAGCTTGTACGTTCCCTCATGCTTAAAACAAAATTACTACTCCGTATTCAATATTTTTTTTTTAATTTTTATTTTAAATGAACGATTCAATTAAACATTAATACAAAAATCGTTTTATGTATTTGTCTTTGAACAGATTGATGATGAAAAGTACAAGCTACATTTTCTTATGCGGTGGCACTAACAGAACCACTTTATGCGTTATGTTAATTAATCCATTGAATTTTGTATTTTTTAAAAAAGTATTTTTGGCCATGTGCATTATAGTCAAGTTAAATGACTTCCTTGGCCAAATATTAGATTCTAACACTGACAAAACATGATAATTGTTTATATATGTAGATCATAAACATAAACAAACTATATATTTACAAATTCCTCCACAAATTTGAGAAGACAATTTGCATCGATGTCTACTCCACCAATAGAATTATTATGTATAGTCTTAACTTGTTCGATCTCCTCAACATCTGTTATTTGTGGTTATGGAATCACTGTTCTTGATAGAGAGACAGGTTGGGTTGCACGTGTAGAGGTAAGATAAGAAGAGGAAAATTGACTCTCTTTGAAAATTAAAGAAAATAATTGAGCCTTAGATTGGTTTTAGTTGGAATGATATTTAAATTGTTTTTACGATACATGATAATGCAACACTTATATAACTTAAGGATTAAAAATCTTTTAAAAGAATTAATTGACCTTGTTTCAAATCAAGGTAAGTAAAAGCTAAGAATCAAATTGAGAATATGTACAATTACACTTTTTCCATGCATAACTTGGATTGTATGTCCATTTTTGGATTATATGATGTGAGATTGTGAGATGCATATGTCTTCTTTCTTCCAAAACACAAAAATAAAAAGAATTAAAGATGGAGGTAGAGTTAGAGCTTTATGTATCTAAAGGAGAATTGAGTGATGAAGTAAAGCATTGTAATATCAATTTTAATTTGTGACTCAAATAATAGAAATTCTTTACTTTCCTTCAATTCCACTCTTCTATAATGTTTTTGAATTGATTCTTGATAAATAATACACTACAAATAAAAAGTGCAACGCAACTTCATACCTCTAGCATAGGTGTTGTCCCAAACCACTTCAGTTCTTGCATGAACTTCAATTCATACCTCTAGCATAGGTTCATATTCATCTGTGTTCCATTTTTAACAATGAATACACAGTACAACCCCAATAAACATAAAGTTTAATAGTAATGAGCACTTAAAGGATGGCATC
>NC_044931.1:16797236-16799189 GCF_003576645.1 Ipomoea triloba
GCAAATTCTTCTCTATAAATATGAGGATCTCTATACATTTTGAGAGTTAGCTTTCATTTTCAGAAGATAAAACTCTTAGAACACTTGCAAAAATTCTCTCTCTAGCATTTAGCTATTCAATTCTATCCAATTGAATGTGTGTACCCTTAAACTTGAGAAATATAATGCAAGTGAAGCCCGGAAAATAGACTAATTTGGTAGGGCATGGGGCAAAAGGTGAGCCTAGTGTGAGCGAGTGAGAAATCCCAATTCCCTAGAAAAAGGCAAGATGGTTTGTTATGGTAAAATGAGGAAGAGGCTAAGTAATGGCCACTCCTAGAGGTAAGATTCGAGAGAAGCCATCCTTCTAGGATTTGGGGCAAATATTGCACCGTTCTTCAATCAAGAGTAGAGATCTACGTGAAGCCGGTTGTCCCAACGAGATCCTAGAAGGTCAGAATATTGGGAGGAGGTGAGCCACCCCGCTTGGATTCGGGAACCCATTGCACTGACCTTCGAAAAAGTATGGGGCTCCATGCGATGTAGGGTGCCCGATGACGTGATTCGAGGGGGTTGAGAATAAAGAGTGACCGCCCAGGCCATGGCGGTGAGCTACTACAAACTACTACATCATTATCCTAAGGGACGAGAAAATAAGAGAGGGGGTGAGCCACCCCGCTAGGATTTGGGCACCCATCACACTGTTTTCAAAAAAGCGTGGAGCTCCACATGAAGTCGGGTTGCCCAATGACGTCATCTAGGGCGATGAGAAGAAAAGAATCCCGCTAAAGCCAATAGCGGAGAGTAGTCCATGTCTTACCATCACTTTACTTACATGTTTGGTCTTGGCGTATTGGGTGGATAGTTGGTTGGCGTGTGTACATCGTTCCCCTTTTCCATTCTCTTACAACTCTCTTGATCAAAACATATGGTTGCCACTCATGCATTTGGGGACAAGCAAACTAAATTGTGGAAACTTTTGATAAGTGTCAAAAGATACGTGTTTTCAAGGTCAATTTGAAGGTACTCTGTGCGAAGTTTGAGCAATTTATGCGTTAATTATGAGTAAAAAGCAATAAAATGCCATTTTCATTACAAAGACTTCTAATTTGTGCATTATGATGGTTAGAAAGGGTGACAAAAGCAAACGATGCATTTTTGAAGAGCACGGATGTAGGACCAAAACGCTCCCGTGTCACACGCGTGACTTAGGGCATGATTATTCTCTATATCCAAATCACGTTGTTGTCATGTGCGTGATTCTGAGCGTGGAAGCTGTCTAAACCTCTATCACGCGTGATTCTAGGCATGGATGAGGATTATTCCCATATCACGCCCGTGGATTGAGCACAACACGCTAGGTGCAAATTCTTCTCTATAAATATGAGGATCTCTATACATTTTGAGAGTTAGCTTTCATTTTTAGAAGATAAAACTCTTAGAACACTTGCAAAAATTCTCTCTCTAGCATTTAGCTATTCAATTCTATCCAATTGAATGTGTGTACCCTTAAACTTGAGAAATATAATGCAAGTGAAGCCCGGAAAATAGACTAATTTGGTAGGGCATGGGGCAAAAGGTGAGCCTAGTGTGAGCGAGTGAGAAATCCCAATTCCCTAGAAAAAGGCAAGATGGTTTGTTATGGTAAAATGAGAAAGAGGCTAAGTAATGGCCACTCCTAGAGGTAAGATTCGAGAGAAGCCATCCTTCTAGGATTTGGGGCAAATATTGCACCGTTCTTCAATCAAGAGTAGAGATCTACGTGAAGCCGGTTGTCCCAACGAGATCCTAGAAGGTCAGAATATTGGGAGGAGGTGAGCCACCCCGCTTGGATTCGGGAACCCATTGCACTGACCTTCGAAAAAGTATGGGGCTCAATGCGATGTAGGGTGCCCGATGACGTGATTCGAGGGGGTTGAGAATAAAGAGTGACCGCCCAGGCCATGGCGGTGAGCTACTACAAACTACTACATC
>NC_044931.1:16800189-16801426 GCF_003576645.1 Ipomoea triloba
CGACACTTAATTATGAAATCAAAAAATAATTTAGCAACCTTTAAATAACCGCCGCCTCTAATATTTTAAAAATAAATAAAGATAAATATTTAGCGACACTTAATAACCGCCACTAGAATTTTTAAAAATAAATAAAGAAAAATATTTAGCGACATTTAATAACCGTCACTAAGATTTAAATGAACAAATAAATAGATATATTTAGAGGCGGTTTTGAAACCGCCGCTAAAAGCAAAAGTAAAATACATCACTTTTGAGGCGGTTATAAAATCGCCGCTAAATGCAATGCTGGTCAAGAATTCCCACACTTGTCTAAAACCGCCTCTAAATCTTTCGCGACACACTATTTAGACACGGTTGAAGAACCGCCTCTAAACAACTTAGTGGCGGTTGTGAACCGCCTCTAAATAACATTTTTGGTGTAGTGTCCAAATAATAGAAAGAGAAACAATTTAGACAACATTATTGTCAAAGATATATTATTCAGTCATTGACGAATCAATATTTTCCAAAGTACACAAATGCACGACTGCCATACAAATCTTGATGGGACGAGCTCATGAGAATATAAGAAAGAGATTAGCAAAAGAAAGACAACAAGTTCACAATAGCAATGAAAATGTTTGAAGATTTTAAAATGTTGTTAGCGAATCCATTACAGATATGGAGGAAAAAATTCATAAAGACTATCGAAGAAATCTTAGACCTAGAAAAGAAGATTAGCAAAGGAAATATGTTTTAAAGTGCTATGTGGATTACCTTCAGGTTGAGACATGAAAGTGACTGCTATTAGAGATCATAGGGATCTCTAAACAATACAAACAGATAAGCTTTTCTTTTTGAAGGTAAACGTAGCTATTCCATTAATTCATAACATAAAAAGTTTACATCAACGATCAATAAAATGGTAAACCATTCCTTACAGTCAGACATAAAAATAACTTTTCTAACTTATGCTATAGAAAACTTGAATCGCAGACTGTTTCATAACTAGGAAGCTATGTTCCTTCAGGGAGTTTAAAGCTTCATCAAAGATCTGGGTCTTCGTTATCATTCTTTTTTGCTCGCCCAGGATAAGATCAACACTTGCCGAAACCAAACTAAACGATTTATGCTAATGAAAATGAAAAGTTCATGAAAATAACGAGAGGAAAAATGCTAAACAGATAAGCTTTTTAGTGACCTGAAATGTCATTGGTGGTGGAACAACCATCAACGTCCAGGTCAATAGGAAATG
>NC_044931.1:16802426-16803942 GCF_003576645.1 Ipomoea triloba
TTGATCTAAAGTTGTGGTTCTCGAAGAACTTGGTTCTTCAGAAATAGTTCTTGAGGTTCCAGTAAAGGGCCTCATTTTTTATTTAGTTCTTCTTTATGATAGACACTGTTATTATGCTTACAAACATTTACTTAAAGAAAAAACTTATTTTGAAAAACTTTTTGCAAAAGTAACTCATTAGTTATGAAAGCATATCACCCTATAATTTGTACCAAAACTTGATACAAAACTGAGACTTTATTATGAATACTCATAGGTATTCTGGAAACACTTTTCTTGTAAATATCAAGCATGCCAAGGCAAACCTTGATTATTTATACAGAGAACTTAGAAATCTTGAACTTGAGTTACAAGATCCAATTACTTTAAGACAACATCCTTACCAAAAGGTTTTGATAAGATCTATTAAAGATATTAGAAGTCTTATAACTGAATTTACAAATTGATGAAACTCTCAAATGAATTTTTTTGAAAGAAAATCAAACTTGAAACTTTACCACAAATATTTTACTTCACAAATGAAACAACATAGACAAGTTTTGAAAAACTTTGACTTTGTTCCAAATAAAGATTTGGATCCTTATTATACACAAACTTTGTTTTACTATACACAGGCAAAAGAAACTGTGAAAGAAATCGAAGATCTTCTTTCAAAAATAATACACTAAAATGCTTTACACAGAGATGAGCAGCTAGAAAACTTAAACTACTTTGAGTTAATGGAAACATTAAAATTTCTTATTAACTATCATAGAGCTCAAACTTTAATATACAAAGAAATAACTACTGATATACCACATGATGAATATTACTATACTTGTTTACATGAGTATAACTACCACAACTGGATGTACAAAATTTCAGTAAGTCTTATGTCAACTCTTATCTGTTAACATGAACAAAAAAAAAATGATAGCAGAATTACAACTAGAACACTTAAATTTAAGCTATCCTGAAGCAATTAAAGAACTTAAATCACAGTTGTATCATCATAGAAACTTCGCAAAACTATACAACTTTATCATAAAAAATTATGATGATTACACAGATGACTTCTACTTAAAACACTTCTTAGAATTCCAATACCATTGTTATATGGTAAGAAGAATAGAAAATATTATCTCTATTATTACTTGTTAATGGAAGACTTAAAAAACAATATCCAATACTTAAAAACTTCTTTTGATAAGATAGAAGAAAGAATAAAAAACTTAACTTTACAAGTAAATACTATGATAGATAAAATAGACTTAATACTTAAAGGAAAACAACCACAACAAACTCCAAACGAGTTTGATAATTTAAACAAAACAATAGATCAACTTTCCCAGAAGTTTTCACAAATTAAAGTGTCAACAGAAACTAGACAACTTACAAAAAAGAAACAAACAAACTTCTTAGTATACAATCTTAAAGATTATAAAGAAGAACTAAATAAAAAATGAGGCCCTTTACTGGAACCTCAAGAACTATTTCTGAAGAACCAAGTTCTTCGAGAACCACAACTTTAGATCAA
>NC_044931.1:16804942-16818954 GCF_003576645.1 Ipomoea triloba
AAGGTAATGTGAGATTTCGGGAATGTAAGATTACCTGATGTGTTTGGTTAAAGTTCTGGGAATGTAATATTAACTTGTTTGGTTGAAGGTTATATTTTAGTTATATTATATCAATTACTTAAATGCCCTCATAGAAATTGAAAGGTGTAAACTACAAGTTTTTTTTTTTTTCAAAATTTAACAATATGCTTCTAATAATAATAATAATAATACAACAAATAATAATAATAATATAATAATAATAATAATAATAAGGAATGTGTATAAGCACTAGAAATAAATCCAATGAAGATATGAATGTATATAAAAGTAGCGTCCGTGTCTGTGTCTATGAATAAAAGAGCTATATAAATGAAATAAAAGAGGCATATAAATGAGGGCAATTTTGGAATATTGAAAAGTAATCTCACATTACCTAAACAAAACTTGGTAATCAGATTACCTCAAATATACCCCCATTTCCTACGTGGCAGTAATGTTATATTACCTTCCATCTCATATTACCTAAACCAAACATAGTAATCTTACATTACCTTTTTCAGATTACCGGGGTAATCTCAGATCCCTTGAACCAAACGCCCCCTTAGTATATGAAGATTATCTCACCAAACTTCATCATGTTGCATTCAAAGGCATTTTGGACATTTTAGGTTAAAAGTTTTTTTTTTTTTTTTTAAAGTCAATAACTAGCTAAAAGTGAAACAAATTAAAGTTGAAGACTAAAAATGAAAGTGTGTGTGTGTTTTTTTTTTTTTTTTTCAATTCTCAAAAGGTTGAATCCCCAACCCTAAGGGCTCCCATTGGCCACTCTCTGGTTCGACAAAACATATGGAAGGATGTAAATCATTTACTTACTGCGCATAAGAAACCCCCTCACTTTGAAGAGGTTGCTTCCACACTGTCGCTGGTGAAACTCGATCTATGGTCTTTCTTTCTAAATTTCACCCTTGTGACCAATTAAGCTGCCTATGCGGGCACTAAAAATGAAAGTTGACACCACAAGTGGACCATATAGATTATTTATTAAGGGGAGTATAAATAGTGAGAATTGAAATAAATTTAAAATTTCTAAAATAAAATGAGTAATTTCTTTTTAGTAGCAAATGTAACCCGCAACCACTATACAAGCTAGGGTATGCACTGGAAAACCTCGTTTCTGTATAAAATAAAACGAGTAATTTTTGTCCATTGAAATGATTTCACTCGTCAGAATAGAATAAAAATTTATTTGAAATTAATTGAAACCATTTAATTATGTGCACAAAACAATGGTCAACTTATTTGGATTCTCCAACAATACATATGTGCATGTTACCTAATATTTTGTTCTACATCTTAGGATCCACAATTGGAATATAATCAAGTTTCTTGACCTACATTAAAAATCAAAGAAGTGGAATGTTTTATCCCACCAAACGCAGCCTAAGTGGTGTGCGTGCTTCAGTGCTTCACTACGCCTTCACATAATAATATAATAATTTAATAAAACAGATGACAAAACAAACAGAATATTAGGACAATCTTTGTCGTTAGTTCAACCATAAATACAATTGTAAACAAGCATTATATTTCCAATCATACAATTCCTTGTTTTGTCAATGAGTTGTTGATTTCACCTTCACTCACTATTATTTTTTACCACCTAATATCATTATTAAGCTAAGGGTGATATTGCTTTTCGTATTATTTAAACTTTATTTGATTAATATAAGGTAGAGATCAAGTTAGAATGTGTTTTGTTGTGAGAATTGAAATGAGAATTAATCTCGTCCAATCCACCACAAAATAGTGGATAGATGGAATTAATGCTTAAATTAAAAAAAAATTATGGTGGTATTTTTATAAATATGTAAAAATTTCATTACACCATTCATGAAAAAACAATATAGTTTTGAGAAAAAAAAAATCAATTTAGTGAAAAACATTGTTTTGAAAAATCATCAACGTTTAATTTTTTATTTTTTATTTTTAAGTATCATTTGGGAGAATAAAGCAACATAGTTTTAGATAAAAATAACATCACTTTGGTGAAAAATAACACCATTTTGAAAATTTCGCATGAGTTTAAACAAAAAGTGTTGTTGTTTTTTTTTCCTGTAAAAATGCATAAATTTTTCATGCATCGGTTGAGATAATACCATATTATTTTGAAGGAAACCCACATTGTTTCAGTCTAAATATCCATTGCTTTGATCTAAATACGCATGAGTAGTTCAATACGCATGGTTTGAGGTAAATACACATGAATTTTTTTGAAAAAAAATACACATGATTTATTAATTCAAACTTTTACTTATTTACATAAATATCACCACATTTTTTTTAAAGTGTAAATCTCTCTCTGCTCATATTTTAAATGGACAAATGAAATTTATTCTTATTTAATATAGGAACAACTATTCTTATATGGTGCGCGGTCCTTCAAAACAAGGAAAATTAAAATGTTACTCCATCTCTTACGATCAGTCAAAGAAACAGCCTCCCGAACCATTAAGCAATTATGAAAAAAAAAAATGATAATTACATGACACTATGACAACCACTTGTTACAAAAATTTAGCTAGTAGACTCGGTTGACCATCTTTATTAATTGTCTGTCTCAATTAGTGGAGGGCCATGCATCCTGGCCCACTTTCTCAATCAATTTATATATGCACATTCCCATGGACAAGCCCTATACAAATTTGATAATCATTATAGTTTCACACGAAAAGAAAAATGTAACCAATTAACAAAAGTAAATCTTATTACTAGATTCCCTTATTATCCTAAGGTGCCATACATGTGATTAAAGCCACTACTAATTTTAATGTATACTCTGTCAACGACGCCGTTTTATGTTACCATATTTGATTTCTTTTGCTATTCATAATTAATGGTCTAGTCACACATACTTTGACCTTAAAACGCAATAATCTTTCCATCTTTTTTGTAAATGTTCTTTTATCAATCTGATTAAAGCATAATGACACATTTATATCAATTGACCTACCATATGAGTGGGAAGAGTTGGACCGTTTACTAACTAGAGAATTGGAGAATAGAAAACAGAAAATATGCTAATACTATACAATCTAATATGCTAATGGCAAATTTAACATTTTTTAAGTTAAAAATAATAAATTATAATATAGAAATTCAAGCAATCAAAAAATTAAAATAATAATAATTTTTAAATATACTTGATAGGGAATATACTAACACAATCAGGCGTATCTGTACGCCACTAGTCATATCCGACCATCTCCGACCGCTATTAATTTTAGCTCCCGATCGGAGTTACCGAACTCAATGAACACTCGGTTAATCCCCTTGTATACTCATGTCATACCAACCACTCTTGATCGGACCTGACCGGGAAGCGTGTTAGTGATGCGAATCTGGTTGGCCCAATCTTCTCTTCAATGGTTTATTCGGTTTGGGTGAGTTTGATTTGGAAGGTTTAATTTATGTTGGGTAAAGGGTTGTTTTTGGGTTTTGATGTATAACGGTTTGCCACGTTCGGCTGTAGAACGATAAAAACCGGGGATGACGCCACAAGGATGGTAATTTCCTTGATAAGCCAGGTTTGCCATGATCCACTCATCACGGCCGAACTCATTCCGAGTTCCAGAAAACACTTAGTTTTCTATCTAAAAATTCTCTACTCTATATTCCATTTGGCCTGCAATGGCCTTAAATAGCCATTAACAAGCCAATTACAACCACATGAATGAGATAATTATTAAATATAGGATAAACTAATCTAACCAACAAGCTAAAATAAATATGAAAAATAATATAATTCTAACAAACTAAATATAAAATAATTTTAAGATAATTTTCCTAATTAATTAATAAAACTGATAATCTTCCTAATTAATTAATAAAACTAATTCTAAAATATTTGAACAGTCAATTATTGATCCCCGTGCCCACAACAGTTAGCCTTATCGATTATCGATCCTTTTCCCCATAACTACCTCAAAGGTACTCCCCAACACGAACCGACTAGTCATAATCACATCATGTCACATCCCATCACCTTTTCAGCTTCGTTAAACACTTGGCATGATGATTATAACCGCTCAGCCTACGTCCAACACGTGTAAGGTATGCCGATAACATGGCATGTTCGCCCTACCCCGTCTTTAAAAGGATCATTAAGTGCTAGTGAGGAGGACTTTTGGACCTAAAATTACAACAAACACTGCCAACCACACCCACTTATTTACCGACTCCGTTAGTGCTCAATTGAGTAGAGATACGAACTTGGTCTTAGGGCTCGTGAGATTATAGGATCACATCTCCGACCGTATACCTCTAAATTAATGGTTACAATACACAAAAAAAATAAACTAACTATCTAATTTAAAAAAAAATACAATTTAAACATATAAATTATAAATCTTCATAATGGTTGATAGAAAAAGTTATCCATATGTTTGTGTGTGAGGAATTAGTGAAGTGTAGTTTGGGAAGCTAGATCTATTAGTAGTAGATCTTCACTAAATGAATCCGAATCCCATGTATTTTTGATAGAGGCAGATTAGATGAAAGCGGATTCATGATCATCCCAACATAAAACAAGTCATCTTTATATATAATAGCTGAAACATAATATGACTAGCTATTAAATATAGAATTATCATAACATATAAAAAAATACATGCAAATTTATGGGTAGAAATTGAAATTATTGAAATTAATTAGGGGGGTGGGGGGAGATTGGGAATGATTATAGAAGAAGTAGGGAAGGAATCTCAATCACATCGAAAAGGCATAGTTGCATGTTATTATCAAATAGTTTTGAGGGACCAGTAGAAAAAAAATGATGGCGTGAAGAAAATTATTGAGTATATAGTATTTTGTAGTAAGTATTAAAAAAAAAACAAAAGGAGTTGGGTAGAAATCTTTGTCTGCACATTGTTTGGGGTGCAATGCGCAGTAGTGGTGGGTGTGCCCATCCTTTGGTAGGTACTCGTTGGATTGGGTTTGATGCTCCCTTCAGTTTTTTCATTCTTTTAACGAATTTTTGGGAGGGAAAATATGTTCAAAATACAAAAATGCTCTAGGAAAGGTCTTAAAAATATGAATATTATTGACTCTGTCACAATATAATATTTGGTCATAATTACTTTTTCAACTTCCTAGTGAAAGTGTAGGGTACGTTAGATCCCTTGTGCACCGAGTTAACGACATGAACGATTGAGAGACTATTTGAACGACTTGTGATTTATCTCATCCAATGATTCTTGAACAGGAATTTTTGATGACTTATAATTAGTTTAGCACTTTAACCCAAACTGAGAAACTTTATGTATCAAAAAAAATTGGTTTAACGTACGCGTTTGGTTTGTTTCATGATCGCCAATTAGGAATCTCTTGTCCCATTGCCAGTTGGGGAAGGTGGAGAAATGGGTTGGACCTATGTACTTCTATGCTCTTAATATGATAAGATTAGTATTTAGTACTAGATTTATTGTCACACGGTGTTACCATTTTATTGTTTTTTGTGTGTAGATTATATTGGCGAGACCTAATGGAACATTATTCATACATGCACTGCCCAATTCAAACCTAACGAACCTAAGTACAGTAGGGACAAAAGGCCTTTAATAAAGGTAGCCACAAAATAAATTTCAAAGCACAAGGATGCTGGGACATGGTTAAAATATGATAAGAGTGGGTAATTAAAAAAGAATGTTTAATTTAGTCGTTAATATTATAGTGAAGTAGTAATTAAGGAAGATGAAGAGGTGTAATGATGGGGGATTAGGAGAATGACAAAATCCCTTGGGAGACTACAAAATCCTTTTGTTCCCCGCCCACCTTAGCTATTGCCTTTAATCTGCTTTTTTGCTTTGTTCCTGCGATGAGCTGCCACCACATGCTCCTTATGCTTCTTCATTTATCAATTTTTTTTTCTATGTTTTTATACAAAATAATAATTGTATTTATATATGTAAATTCATTGGACATGTACACTTTAAATAGGTTTCGCAAATTTTATTGTGGACCGCAGTTTATTATGGATGTCCATATCAAAACGACGTCGTTTTAATTAATGAAAAGAAACGGTAGAAACGGTTTCGTTCTGCGCCATTAACTTTGTATGTATAACATATTCAGTTTCATTTTTATATACACTGCAGTTCCTTTTCAACACAACTACAGTTTCATTTAACATTACATTTATACACTCAAATATGTGAAACTATCATTCAATTCCTTTCAACAAACCTACACTATCATTTCGATATAACTATAGTTTCATTGGACAATATACATTCAAATATGTGAAACTGTTATTCAGTTTCATTTTATATACACTGCAGTTTCCTTTAAACACAACTACAGTTTCATTTTGATATAACTACAGTTTCATTTGATAATATAAAAACAAATGTGAGGCAGTATCGTTTGAGATTAACTGTATTTTCATCTACGGAGCTCCGTTAAGACTTGACGGCAACCGTTTCTTTACTCAAAGAAACGATGCTGTTTTTGGACCATGGTCCACGATATACCAACTAAATAGGTTCAAAGCATTACTTATTTTTAAGCCCTTATATTAAATAGATTTTTAAAAAGGTTTCAGACCAAACTAAACAAATTGTAAGTTCAATCTTGAGCCTAATAAAAAGCCCAGACTCAAGCCTTGACCTTAAATTTTTGTAACAGGCTTAAGCCTAATTTTTTAAAATTCACCTTGACTCGATCTATTCCCATCCCTATATCAGCGCATGCAACGTCATTGCTAGCTAGCTCCACCCCACGCTGTCACTTTCTTTTGGAATTTTCAGTATCAATAATTGGGATGAGACAAGATAATTTGGACAGTTTTTTTGTTGCCCGCAACTGCAAAAATTCCTTACATTCTCATACTCTATATGTACACACTTCTCACAATATCATCTTATATATATATACTTACGTGGCATCGATGTATTTTCTTGTCAGATTATATAATAAAACTCTATTAGCTAGAAGCTGGGGCAATTGAAATACTTGTTGGCATGAAAGAAGGTGCCACAAACTCTACTACTTTGTCTATACTTGGAATGTTTCATGGGGTTTGTTGCAGTGTACATATTTGGCTAAGGCACAAAACTTATTCTCTCTCCTTTGCTTTTATTTGAAATATATTTGTGAGTTGTACCAATTGCACTATGGATGTATATTTGGACAGAATAACAATTTCTAATTACTCTTTCATTTCTAGCACTGTCTGATAATCATTTTTGTCAATGATAAGATGTATATAACTCTATAAGTACATGTACGTATGTATAACATTCGTATATGTTCTAAATTAGGTAAAATTACTAAAATGACCATTCCAGAAAAAGTTTAAATTCGTAGCTATATATATTGAAGAAATTAATCACATTTCACTTTTTAAAATTTTGAGCATGCAATATTTCCACCATATCAAATAATTGAAAAAGAAGGAAAACAAGTGATATCCTCTAAAACTACCCTCAATTCTTATTTTAGGTTAACGGCAACAGAGCTAAAGGCACTAAACTAAAATCTTTACTGGTGCCTCTAAAGTTTAATTCAGTCTTTAGAATAATATCTCGTAATAAATAATGTTGAGATAAACAAGAGCAAGAATTCAAAATAATGACAAGAAGTAAAGAAGATAAGATTTATAGACGTGGTTCGACAATGTGCCTACGTTCACGGAGCGAAGCTGTTTTTTTAAAATTTATTTATTAATTATGATGGTCGAACATCCAAGGTTACAAGCATTGTATTTATATGTGACCCTAAACATGCTACTTACAAAATTATACATACTTAACCGCGCGGGCGCGACCCTTGCACCCCCAACTCACTACGCATTATGCAACGAAAGAAGAAAAGGGTAACCCTAATAGGTGTGGGACTCTGTTCCCTAATAGGTGTGGGACAGTTCTGCTCTGCTCCATCCAACACCTATTATTCTCTAGTACATATAAAACATACCTAATAATAAAAAGTATTTTTTTCCTTTCTAAATATGTTGTCAAAATGAAGATAAAGAAACCCCAAATTAGAGGCTGAATACATTCCCAGGCCATGCTGCAAGGTGAAATAGGGTTCAATAATTATATATAATATGTCATTGGATGACAGCACATCTAGGGCATAGCATAGGTAGATTACATCGGATCATGATATTATATATATATTCACACAACTATATATATATAGTAGATGCAAATCAAAGTGGGATTTCTCCTAGGGCTGCACCACAACTCATATATATACATATGTATACTCTAATATAATTATATACCGCGTAATATATAATATAATAATTCAAATTGATTATTATTCGTATAAGCTAAGATAAAGAAATGAAGAAATTGGGGGTGGTGATGTGATGAAAGTGGGATTTGCTGTACTGTAATCTGGATGTAGCCAGCCGCCTCGAATTTTGAAGTCTAGGGATTCCCTTTACACGTATCCCCCAAGTTTAACACTGGAATGTAACAAAGGAATTTTTCTTGTGCATTGTAAATTATTATATATGTTTTTAGTAAATTGTTACTGCTTTCTTGAACTCCTCAAAGATTCATCTGTCATCTCTTCCTTTAATTTGCTTTACCTCTGTGTCCTCTTCCTGCTCACAGAATTCATGTTTTCCACCCCAATTCTCTATTCTATTATATGTACATCCCCAATTTTGACTTTTGTACGTTCTGCGCACAAAGAGTCACATATTCATGACCGTAACTCTAATAAACTTATATACTTTGTAAACAAGAAGTCACTTGTCAACCCCAACTCAAACCCGTAATCTTGATTCTGATACCAATTCTTAGATAATGTGCTTAACTGCTTATCACTACGCAAAAAATTTATAACTAGTAACAAAAATATAACTTTATTTCCTTATATTTGCATATCAGTCAGTGTTATAGTCGAAAATGCTGGACTTGGCTCTCCAAGCCCAAGTCCAACATAGTCCTACAAGGCTATATATATATATATATATGGCCTGATTCCTGTGCGGTCATGTTCTCTTGTGCTGACGTGTGGTCATGTTACTTTTAGGTATGCAAGAATGCACCACAACGTGTTGAGAAATACATTAGGGTGTAGTGCATTTGCGCATTTCACACTGGAGTATTTTTAAACATGTAATGGGGCATTATGCATATCTAATGGTGCATAACCGCACTTGTCCCAAGGCTGTGGTGTATTTGTGCATTTTTACTTTAGTGTATTTCTGAATACGTTGTGATGCATTTATGCATACTTAATGGTACAATCCGCACAGTCATATGGGAAGGCCTGCCCATTTGAACACACACACACATATATATATATATATATATATAAAGATTGAACGTAGGAAGTGTTCACTAAAGTGTAATTTCATTGCCGCCTATGGTCTACATAATGAAGTAGAGTAGAAAAACTAAAGTGATTAACGTTTATGACGGACCAAACCCTTCACGTGAAATTAGCAATAAAAAAAGGGGGGACTTAAATTAATGGAAGAATTGAAGTGTGGTTAGTTCTCTCTCTCTCTCTCTAACTCTCTAAAGGGATCGAGTCTAAGGGTGTCAACCAGAAGACTCACGCACTACTGCAAGTCGCCACCTGCCTTTTGTCTGCATACTCTTTGGTTTTCAAACGATTCCTTTGTGGAGAAGAAGAGAAATAAAAAGGGGGAAAATATGGTAGGAAGTAATTGTGATGAGAAGATGGCAGTCATCTCTTCCACTGCAAATGAATGGCCAATCCACCAGGTTCATCCCCTCTTCCATCTCTCTCAATAATTAGACATACAAAAAGAAGAAGAAGAAAAAAAGGGAAAAACCATTTTTTGTTTCTTAGCTTTTGGAACAGAATATTCATTCCTGTGTTGTTATTTTTACCCTTAATTGAAACTCCAATCTTGAATTGAACCTCTTCTTCTTTTTTCTTCTCTTCCTTTTTGTTTGGTTTCTGGTGGTGCAGAATGATTTATTCCTAACCTTGATTCATATAATAAAGGTGTCACTCTTATATGCTGTTTTGTTTTGTTTTGTTTTGGTTTCTGGATGGTTTAGAAGAATCAGATAGATGGCAGAAGCTTGATGGGGTCTAGGGTTATGGAGAAACCAATGAACGGCCAAGATCAAGCGATGCCGCCGCCGCCGCCGCCGAACCAACAACCTCTGAAATGCCCACGTTGTGATTCATCGAACACCAAGTTTTGTTACTACAACAATTACAGTTTGTCTCAGCCCAGGCACTTCTGCAAGGCGTGTAAGCGGTACTGGACTAGAGGGGGGACCTTGAGGAATGTTCCGGTGGGGGGAGGGTGCCGGAAAAACAAGAGAATCAAGAGGCCATCTGCGCCGTCCGTTTCATCGTCATCAGCTACACAAGATCACCACATCTCAGCTCCTTCATCTTCAGCTCCAAATCTTCAAGTTCAAGCCCAGATGGATCATCATATTAATCCTTTGCTTTATGGGCTCCCCACTAGTACCCCTTCCGAGCTAGGCCTCTCGTTTCCAAGATTGTTCAGCTCTAGGGTTTCAAACTTTGAGGGTACCAATATTTCTGGATATGATCATCCCCATCACCATATGGGATTAGGGTTTTCTTCTTCTAATTCTGGGCTTTTGGGTGGTGAAAATGGGTTTGCTAATAATAATACCTCAAATAATTCTCTTCTTTCTAGCTTCCATGGCGGTGGATTGTCTTGTTCTTCTTCTTCTTCTAGCTCCACTTCTACTTTGGCTTCTTTGATTGCTTCTAGCCTTCATCAAGGGGCAAACAATAATGGGTTTCATGGGTTGTCCCCATATGGAGAGATGCAAGTGGGAAATGGGAATATGGGGCCAAAAGAAGTGAAAATGGAAGGTAATTGGAATAATAATAATAATAATACCAATAGTTTGTCTAGCCACCACTATCAGATCATGAATCAGACAACACAAATCAACACTTCTTCTTCTGATAATAATCCTTCACTTCCATGGAATAATGGTGGTTCTTGGTTTGATCCTTCCAATATGGGATCTTCAGTCCCTTCAATTCTCTGATATGATCTATCTTTTCTTTGTTCTTGGTTTTCTCCCTCTTTCATTAACTTTGGGTCTCTTTAATTTCTTTCTAGCTAGCTGGATGGCTACTTTTTCCTTCCTTTTGCTTTTTTGGTTTTTTTAGTTCATATTTGAAGGCTACAGCAACAGATGGGGGTCAAAAGGGGAATATAAAAAATTTTCAAGGTTTCATACATAGAGATAGATGGGAGGAGATTGGATCTGAGTGATCATGTCAGCTGCAACAAATATATATATTCATCATCAGCCTATATGTTAATTTTTGCTAACAGAGGTTGAGCAAATTAAAGTTGGAATCTTTGCGCTGAGAGGAACCTCAGATCCTTTTATTATTATTCCCGTCAGATCAAGAATCACTCGCCGGCCGGCCGCCGGAAGATCAGAGTTAAATTTGGGCACAAGCTAAGTTCTAATTCAAGTGAGTTAATTAGTTTGGATTAATATTATATTCCTAGCTATATGTATATATATGCATTACGTATGTATTTCTCTAAGTACTGTTTCAATCTGTGTATTAGGTCTGGGGGTTTTATTTACATGTTGGACTCCTCGTACAACACAAGAACTTGTAACGAGGAACCCATTAACTTTTTTTTCTTCTTTTCTTTCTTTTTCACATTTTCAAGATTCTTGTTATAGTTTAGGGGAATGGGTGGGGTATATTGGTATAGCAGAGAGAGAAAGAGGGAGACTTGTTAATTGGATATGGTACTACGTTATTAATTAAGAATACGCTGCCTTATGTTTTACATTTTTGTTGGCTTTAATTACTTTGGTGCTTATTATGGTCCTGATTACATATTAATTTTGTTTTAATTGAAGCATGCCCTCCATCTCAATTAAATGCCAAGCTAATAGTTGGATTGTACATTTAGACATTTGGCATTGACTATGATACCAAATTAGAACATGTGCTCCATTTCAACTAAAAGTCTAAGTTGATAGTTGGATTGCACATCTACATTTATAAATTATATGCTCAAGAGTTTTAATCATCAAATTATTATTGGGTATGCATATAGAATTTGCACGTGAAGATCGATGGATGTGTGGATATTTTTGTGTTTTTTTCATGATTAATGAAGATAAGAACATTATATTACAAGTAAAATGAAGACCGGAAAACATGGGAGATCATAGGAAGTACTAGAGTGTGATACATGCAGGTTATGAAGTGGACAATTAACATGTGAAAAACACAAAGTGGCGGCGGATTCATATGACTTTCTTGCAGTAATCAATGCTTAAATGCTAAGAAAAACATATCCAAATTCATGCATGTAACTATGTAAGTGTAATCACACCGACTAAGGTTGAAGCTAGGCTGGTCTGGAGAGGTCCCATTTTCTCAGTTCTCACCACATTATGTCAGTCCACTTTCAAATTGTATGTGTAAATGGATAGCTAGCTAGGGGGTACGGTGGATGGGTGACTTCTCCGCCACTTTCACGTTATTCTAAGTCACAAAATTAAGTGACCCTACCTTTGAAAATCTGTTTATACATATACCCATTGTTTGGCGAAGGATATTCTGGTCTAGTGTCACCAAGTTACTCTATCTTATGAGAGATTATGGGTTCGAACTTTAGTAGTCATTCTTTGTCCCGAATAAACAGATACTGCATTCTAAAACACGGTAGCCATTCTCTGTCCCGAATGAGGGCAAACTAATATGTGAGATTGTGGGTTCGAGCCTCAGTAGCCATTCTCTGTCCCGAATAAACAGATACTGCATTCTAATAGAGTCAGTAGTATTTCTAACATGATAGCCATTCTCTGTCCCGAATGAGGGCAAACTGATATTCGGTAGAGTCAGTAGTATTTCTAACATGGTACCCATTCTCTGTCCCATATGAGGGCAAACTGATATTCGGTTGCATGAGTAGTACTCGCAACTCGCAAGATATAAATAGTCGTAGTTCACTATCTAAAAATATCAATAATCTAATTAACTTGGCTAGAATTGTCCCACAAGTTCAACAATTTTAACCTCCACATTTTTGTGCCAAGTAGAGAAGTGGAGAGTGGGTATGTACATAGATAAAGACTTTGATTTCTGTACGGGGAGATGTGGACCAAATTAAAGCTACGAGCTCACATATCCAGGAAGAGAAAAAAGAAAAAAAGATTGAATGAGTTATGGAAGCATGCTGGTTGTATTTTTCTGGGGATATTCCTACTGACAATTATGCTTTTTTACTGGAAGAAGACCACTACTATACTAAAACCTGTTCATTTGTCACGTTCTTACGTTCTACTTTAATTTTATGATGAGTTGCCTTCCCCACCCCACTACCTTTCCTTTCACCTTTTTTTTTTTTCTTGGCGTGCTTCTAACCAGTAAATTAAGCTTAGGATAGACTACCCAGATATGAACTAACAACCAAATCTTGTAATTAACCAGGTTAAAATAACGTTAAAACAATGTCATCAACAACTAATTAAGATGAGTGCAGAGAACAGAATACTGAACTGAGAAGCTTTGGACAAAACGCTAATTAATTAATGCTGGGTGATGTAGGATATATGGTCCTTTAGTCCAAGAATATATTTATATTTATAAGGGACTTCTTTTAATTTAATCCTTATTCTATTTATGGAAATATCTGAAGTGGTATCTAATTTGTATTTAATTTGTGTCCAAACTCCGTTCACTTCGTGCTTAGGGTTGGGATCGAGTTGTCCTAGGTTGTTTGGGGCGGTGGACTGGTACGGTGGTCATAACTAGGTTTGGTTTGGTTGAATTAGGTTAAATTAGTATGTAGTTGATAGCGTAAATGTAAACGGGTCTACGATTACGCTACGGATACGTGTGTTACGTGTGGTGAAGGATGCCGCTCGACCGGTTAATCGGTCGCTCTACCGGTTGACGACTGAACGGTAAGAAGCTATATCGCTCTACAGGTGACGAACAGTAACAAGGAGAGAGCAAGAGAGACGAATGAGCAAATCGCAAGTGTATTAGTGTAGTAATGA
>NC_044931.1:16819954-16839759 GCF_003576645.1 Ipomoea triloba
CTGTTCTATTTTTAATTAATGATGTAGAATATTATTATTGAAATATTTTCATTCTATTTTTAATTTATCTTTACTATTGTTTAAAATTTAAAATATGCCTTTACTATTCTTATGTTTTTATATATAGTATAGATTAATATTATGCTAATTATGACGTCCATGTATTATGAATAAGTATGGTAATTAAGGAGTATATATTATAATTAAAAAATAATGTATATTTTAATTTCGTTTAATTATGGACGTAATATGTGTATGTTTAATTTTCTTTAATTTTATCCGTAATATATATGTGTATGTTTAATTTTCTTTAATTATGTCCGTTATATGTGTACCATTAATTTCTTTAATTGATTAGATAAAATTACGGCAAGTATAAAAAACCGTTTAATAAAAGTATAATGTTTGAACTAATTTCTCAATGACCATAATTATTAAGATTTCATTCCAAAGTAACCATTAGCATAATTTTATATGTGTAATAATCTGTGAATTGAAATAATTTACATAATTGCATGGACGTAATAATATGTGAATTAGCATAATAATACGTGAATTGAAATAATTATCATAATTTTGTTAATCTCCTCTAATTATGGATGTAATATGTGTATTATCAATTTCGTTAACTGATTTGATAAAATTTATATTACGAACAACAATATTAATTCATTAGTTGTCATAATTTTTAAGATTTTATTCAAAAGTAATCAAATGAAATGCACGGGTAATTGACATTATCTGAAGTAAAAATATATAAAATTATCGTAAGAATGAAATCTCTATGTTTAATGACCATAATAAATTTAGATGTTAAATATAGTGTAATTACCACGGATTATTTAGATGGTAAATAGTATATGGTAATTACCTATATAGATTAGCATATTAAACGGATTATCATATGGAACAATGTTATAAAAAAGGAATGAAGCCTTTTAGATAAAATATATTAGGAATAATATCAATTAAATAAAATATCATAGGAATTTCTCAATTCTATATTTATAATTACCTTTATAAACAGATTTAATAGGAAAATTTAGTTACAAACTTATATTAAGAGTTATGGATTATTATTATTATATTATTATTATTATTAGGAAAATTATATTAAGAATTTTAGATTATTATTACTACGGAGTATTATATTATTATTATTATTATTATTATTATTATTGTTATTATTGTTATTATTATTATTGTTATATTAACATAATAGATTTTAAATCGAGGCTACAAAATTTAATATTATTATTTCATTTATCCAAGTATAGTAATCACCATTTTTTAACTAATAAGTGTGAATTAATATTGTGCAATTAATGATAAAGATTAATAATAATTAGAATCAACAATCAATGATACAATGACCCATGTTTAGCTTCCAATGCACCAATTTTTATAAAATGAAGAATTGGAATGGTAAAACGAACAATTGGAATGAATAATTGAGGATTTATTCAAGTATAGTAACCACCATTTTTACCAAATTACATAAGCATCCGTAAATGGGGAAGATCAAGATTGCAAATTCTACAATATATAGATGAGCATCCGTAGATTGCTAGTTATTTTGCACAGTACAACTAAAAAGATGGATAGTTAAATAAGGTATTATCATTCAAAATCTTGTAATACAAAGTTACAATACAATGTTTTTCCATTAGAAATTACCAATCAAAGTAATGTGATTAAAATATATAATTATAGAAAACATTTGATTGTTCACTACAATCACTCTGAAAATTGTAATTTTACATACGTGATACGCCCATGGCAAAATTGGCCTAGCTACTTGAAACCTTATCAGCAAAAATTAAAGCATATTGAGCTGTTAAAATCAAACTAAATCACAGTACTACAAAATACTCTATGGAATGCAAACTACACCATAAGGATCTCCAACATGCAGAATGAATCAACTAAAAATTAAATCATACCGCATACCATAACAATTCTACGCGTGTTAAAGTTCGATCTTCGACTTCGTAGAATTATAGATTATAGATCTCTAACTAATAGTGAGAGCACAGATATTGGTACGTTGTGAGAGAAGAGTCATTTCTCATCATTATATAGTGGAGGATAAACATAATATGGAAGATTTTTCAAAAGGAAAGTATAATTAATTTTAATTTTATGTAAATATAGATGATTGACATGTAAAAATTTTACTAAAATATTATATAATTTTTTCATTCTAATATAGTTAATTACATGTCAATTATATAAATATATATAGATATATAGATATAGATATAGATTATCATATCACTAATCACCAATCACCAATTAATTAATTAATATCAATATCAATCTATATAAATATAAATATTAATATATAACAATATTACCATATCACTAATCACCAATCACCAATTAATTATTCTTTTTTAAAATAATCACCAATTAATTAATTAATATTAGTATATATTAATATATTAATATTAAGAATAATACCATATACCATATTATCAATTATCAATTATATATCACCAATCACCCATCACCCATTAA
Source organism: Ipomoea triloba (assembly GCF_003576645.1). Taxonomy (NCBI): domain Eukaryota; kingdom Viridiplantae; phylum Streptophyta; class Magnoliopsida; order Solanales; family Convolvulaceae; genus Ipomoea; species Ipomoea triloba. The sequence continues at coordinate 16,822,475 of NC_044931.1, forward strand.
TATTAACAATATTACCATATTATCATATTATCATTATCATATATTACCATAATAATATTATAGGATGGATAATTAATAAAATAATAAAATAATAAATAAATAAAATAAATGATTTTACCAAAATACCCCTAAGTTTTGGGGGGAAAATTTGGGAGGAGGAAATTGTTTTTATATATAGTATAGATTACAATTTCAATGTAATCTGAATAATTATAGTAATTAAGGAATATATATTATTTTTAATAAAACAATATGTATATGTTTAATTTCGTATAATTATGAATGTAATATGTGTATGTTTAATTTTCTTTAATTATGTCCGTAATATGTGTATGTTTAATTTCCTTTCAATATGTTCGTAATATGTGTACTATTAATTTTCTTAATTGATTAGATAAAATATATATATTGCGAAAAGTATAAAAAATTAATAAAAGTATAATGTATGAATTAATTTCTTATTTGCCATAATTATTAAGATTTTATTCAAAAGTAACCGTTAACATAATTTTATATGTGTAATAATATGTGAATTGGAATAATTTGCATAAGGCAAAAATTTGTATGAGACCGTTTCACGAATCTTTTTCATGAGACGGGTCGGGCAAAGATGAAATGTAATACTTTATTCATGATTTAGTATTACATTTGTTAGTGTAACCCTTTGCATAATTGTATAGACGTAATAATCTATGAATTGAAATAATTATCATAATTTTTAAAATCTCCTTTAAGTATGGACGTAATATGTGTTAGGAACATCATGTAATAGGTTTTGATGATACCAACTGTTAAGTAAGAATCCCCAAGTCTCGATACATAGGCAAAACAATGTAAGTTCGATAAGTAAACTAAGAGCGAAAATACAACCGGGTAATTTGAGCTCAACTCGGGAAATATTTAAGCTTAAGGTAAACTTGTTTGAACAACTTAGAAGTTTTCGTGTTGTAAGCAAACAGATAGATCAGAAGCAGGCACGAGACAACTCTGGAGGAATAAGGGTCTACGAGACATCAACTAAGTCTCGAGACACAAGCCAAGTTCGAGAGGTAAGGACCTCTCGATATACCTATCGAGTTCGAGACGTAAAGAATATTCGAGAGATAGACCTCTCGATACATGGGATTGAAACATCAAGTGGTCGAGACATCTTTTATGGTCTCGATAAACCGGCACTTCTCCAAGAGGCTGAATGTTAGTCAACATGTGCAGATAAAATACTCTAAGTTTGGAGAAGAAGAATATCATGGAGATAAAATATTGAAGAGGTGCTGAGCGGGAGGTTTCAAAATGGACGGAAGTGGATGACACGTCAGACCTCCACCACAAACGGTCAAGAAGTGCACCAATCCTGAAGTGGTCAGATTCCCCAAACAAGGAATGATGGGAACATAAAAAGAGTAACTTTATCCAAAAGAAGCAAGTGAAGCATGAACTCAAGAAAGTGGAATATGGAATATTCACTACAAAACAAAAGGCTCAAGTTACAAGACCACTACTCCATGAAAAATGCTGAAATTGTGCAAAGACCCATGTTCGGCGTGGGAGACCAATTTCAAACGGAATAGTTTTCCCTCCAACGGAACTATTCTTCTACTCTCATATATAAGGACGTAAAGACACAGAAGAAAAAAAGGGGAAAAGAGAGAAAAAGGAGTTAAAAAGAAAAGAGGTTCGAAATTCTTAAGAAGTGTCTGTCTAAAACGTTCAAGTGCAAGTGCTAAATTTGGAATATCATCCTGATATTCAAAACAGCGAGAAAACACATCTTAGTGTTTAAGAGAGTTACAAAGCTTAAACTGTTATACATCTAGAAGGTGACCGAAGCTGCTCTACATCGAAGTTGATTCAACGATAGCTTGTGGTCAGATTGGAGTCTGTTACATTCAACTGTGACAACCAAAAACACCTTGCTTTGGATTAAGCAAGAGAGGTGGAGTAACCTGGCAGCTGTCCGAGTGAAAGAAACCTGAGGCTTGACGCGGGCTTGGTGATCAAAGGTCAAGTGCTCGAGAGGTGGAGTAGCTGGAAGCGGGGAGAAAGACCTTGGAGAGGCGGAGTAACCTGGGAGCTGTCTTGTGAAGATCCTGAGGCTTGACGCGGGCTTGGTGATCAAAGGTCAAGTGCTCGAGAGGTGGAGTAACAAGAAGCGGGGCGAAAAACCTGAGGCTTGAGGCGGGCTTCGTGATCAAAGCTCAAGCGCTCGATATTGTACTAGAAAGGGAAGTTTTTAGTGCAATCCTTCCAGGGAGTTTCTGGAAGAAGAGTGGAAGTAGGCGGGTTGGCCGAACCACTTAAAAATCTCTCTTGCATTTACTTTCTGTTTTTATCTCTCGCTAACTTCTCGATTGCACTGCATATAATCACACCTCTCGAACTAACCCAAACTCGTGCTAACCAAAAGGGGATAACATTTCCGCTGCGCATAAAACTTTGTCTTCACCTCGTGAGGTATCGAACCTAAACATCCTAAGTTCAATACACACGAGAGGTCGAAAAGATTTGCAAAATCTTATACAAGTCTATTCACCCCCCCCTCTAGACTTGTACCCCATCCCCTTGGGACCAACAATTGGTATCAGAGCAAGTTCTCTGATCGATATAAACCTTTGTTTATATTGCCTAGAGATCCTTCTTTGAAAAATCTTCTTAAATATTTTCAAAGCACGAGATAATTTTTCAATATGGACAGCATGTTGTCGAGACATCTTCTTTTTGATCTTAGCAGGTTTGACGACTGGAAAACACGCATGCTTGCGTACTTATCAGCCCTCCATGATGAGATGGCCGAGGTTATAACTTTTGGACCAGTCAAGATCCTAATGGTTAATACTGCTGCAGTTCAAACCCAAGAAACACCAAAGTACATCCCAAAACCTAGGGAAGAATGGACCAGTGATGATAGGAAGAGAAACAACCTGGACAATATTGCCAAGGATATTCTCTTCAGAGCTATAGACGAAACCATCTTCCCAAAAGTGAGGAAGTGCAAAACGGCAAAAGAGGTATGGGATACTTTGATGTTAATTGGTGAAGGTGACGAACAGGAAAAGGAAAACAAGCTCACCGTGGCCATGAAGAAGTTCGAAGACTTCAAGATGAAGCCAGGAGAGAGCATCGACAGCATGGAGTCTCGGTTCATGAAGCTCACAACCGAGATCAGTGACCTTGAAAAGGAGATCCCACAAAAGGAGCTGAACCTGAAGGTCTTACGTGGCCTCACTAAGGAGTGGGAAGTAAAGGTGATCACGATGAGAGATCACCGAGATCTGAAGGAAACCACAACAGACAAACTCTTCCGGGATCTCAAAGCCTTCGAGTTCGAGATGTTCCCAAGAGATGAGGACATTGTGGATCGACGAAACGTAGCACTTGTTGCTGAGCAACCATCCACATCTTCAAGGTCAGACTCTAATCCTATGAATGTTATGTCTGACGAACAGTTTGCTCTCTTTGTGAGAAAGTTCAGGAAATACATGAAGATGAACCAGGAGAGCAACAAAAGTTCACCTTCCTCCTCAAGAAGGAAAAATGAGAGATATCCATCCAGAAGGACGGAGGAGGAAAATCAGGGTCTATGCTACAACTGTAGAAGACCGGGACATTTCAAGGCCGAATGCCCTTACCCACTAGTAAGCAAGCATCAGGGCCAAGAAGGCAAGGATTCCAAGAGAATAGAGGAATCCAGGGAGAAGCCAACACAAGGTGGCTTCAAAGGATCATCAAAGACGTATCAGCGCAGGAAGGCGCTTGTTGCTGAAGAATTCGAGAGGACAATCGAGGAGTCCGAGACGTCGAGCTCCAGCGAAAGCAGCAGCAGCTCAGAGGATGAGAGGGGGCTCATCTGCTTATACACCGAGGAAGAGGAGAATCAATGCCTAATGGCCATTGACAACGAGGTAACCTCTACTCCTACATCTCGCTGCTCTACTTCTACCTCTCGTTGTTCTTCATTTAAAAGCGATGAGGACCCCTTCGAGATGTTGGAATCGCTCAGAAGGAACCTTAACATCGCCAATAGCACTCATGCTAGAGTGATGGATGAAAACAGCAAGCTAACTGCTGAAAGAGATATGCTTAAGAACGTCTCGAAAGAGAATTTGGAGCTGACTCTCAAAGTAAGTGAGTTAGAAGCCAAAGTAATCCTACTATCTGAAGAGTGCAAAGCTCGAGAGACGAGAGAGCTTAATCTTCGAAAGGTCATAGCATCATACACTAATTCCTCCAAAGCTATGGAGAAAATGGTGGTTGATCACAGACCTACAAGTGATAGAACCGGTCTAGGGTTCCATCAAGACCATCTCTCGAGAGATAAACAGACCAATGGTTTGGGAACTTCAAGAAATGGAGGATCTCAACCCAAACCAAATAAAGGTCATAAAGGACCAACAGAAAAGACCAGAGTAGCTATTCATAAACCGTCCCTATACACCAGCAATGGAAAGTATAGGAAAGCTACGAAGAATGGCCGGGTAAACAATATCGAGAGATCACCTTGCTATCTCTCGCAAGGCCATTCCAAGTACAAAAAGAGCTACACTCCATATAATGCACCTCAAGGCAAATATGGAAGGTCTGAGATCCACATAGTTAGGAACTCACGGATGGAGAAAGGAAGACTCTATCCATCTAGTGAGAATTGGTCATCAAATCACAAGTTCTGGAAGAAACCTCACTTTCAGCAATTTCACATGACCAAACAGCGTATGAAAGGCATGGTGCATAAGTCGGTCGAAAAGTCTCTACCTAAGTTGATTTATGCACCAAAGAGGCCTAAAACCTTTGCTAGCATTCCTTATAATTATCAAACGTACAATGGCTACATTGCGCCTAGGCCTGGAATAATGGGCACAAGGTATAAATGGATGCCTAAACTCACTAACCCACCAGGACCCAAAGTTTGGGTACCTAAACTTGCTTGATTTCCTTGCAGGACACCAGGGACGTGTGGTTCATTGACAGTGGATGTTCGAGACATATGACTGGAAATCTAACACTGCTAGAGAACATCCAACCTATCGAAGGTCCCTTGGTGACATTTGGCGACAACGAGAAGAAGGGACGCACAAAAGCTGTTGGTGAAATTCAAAAGAATGAGCTGGTTATTAAGGGAGTATCCTACGTTGAAGGGCTCAAGTTCAATCTCCTTAGTACAAGCCAGTTCTGTGACAAGGGCTACAAAGTTATCTTCACCAAAAGCAAATGCCAGATTATGAGCGAGGAATCTCTCGAAGTCGTCTTGGAAGCAGCAAGGAAAGGAAACATGTACATAGTGGATTGGAGGTCTGCAAAACCATCCCTATGTATGCTAGCAAGGAGCAAGGAAGATTTATGCTGGGAGTGGCATAGTAAGCTTAGTCATCTGAACTTCAAGACTATCAACAAGCTTACTAAGAGGAACTTAGTGGAAGGACTGCCCAAAGTGACGTTTCGAAAGGATAAAATTTGTGAGGCATGTCAACGTTGCAAACAGATCAAATCCTCTTTCAAGAGCAAAGCCGAGACATCATCCACTAGACCATTAAGTCTTCTTCACATGGACTTATTTGGCCCAGTGGATCCACCCAGCATAAAGGGAAAGAAGTACACTCTTGTGGTAGTGGATGACTACACAAGATTCACTTGGACCGTGTTCTTAACCAAGAAAAGCGAGACAAAAATTGCCCTACCAAATCTCTTGAAACAAGTTCAAGTTGAAAAGGAAGTCTCGATACTAAAGATCCGGTCAGATCAAGGTGGAGAGTTCATTAATCAAGTAATCGAGAGCTACTGCAACGAGAACGGGATTCATCATCAACTGTCAGCTGCTCGAACGCCTCAACAAAACGGGGTTGCTGAAAGAAGGAACAGAACTCTCAAAGAAGCCGCAAGGACCATGCTCTCACAAGCCAACATATCACAAGGATTTTGGGCAGAAGCAATCAACACAGCGTGCTATACCCAAAATCGGTCCTTGATCGTGAAAGGAGTTGGAAAGACTCCATATGAGTTGTGGAATGAAAGAAAACCGAATGTAAGCCACTTCCACACATTCGGGTGCAAATGCTATATCCACAACAATGGGAAGGCTCAACGAAGAACTTTTGAAGAAAAGGCAGATGATGGAGTATTTCTGGGATACTCATCGACAAGCAAAGCATTCAGAGTCTTCAACAAGCGGAGTTTGGTGGTTGAAGAGTCCATACATGTTACCTTTGATGAAAGGGCATCGACAGATCAACCATCAAAGACAACGGAAGCAGCTGAGGAAGATCAGCCAGAGTCTATCGAGAGATCAAACTTACCTCTCGAAGACAAGCAGTCGATAGTTCGAGACGTAGCGGAACTCCAGTCAGAATCAGATGATGAAGAGTCTACCAAGAAGAAAGCTCCTGACTCAGTTGATCAAATCCAGATCATAGATGTTCAACCCACATCTCAACCTTCAACGGAAGTATCAACTGAGGAGCCACAACCCGACCTAAGATGGCTGAGAAGTCACCCTGCTGATCAAGTGATTGGAGATGTACGTGACAGAGTTCAAACCAGATCAGCATACAGAGAAAGCATGTTTGCTTGCTTTCTATCTCAAATAGAGCCTAAGGTGATCGAAGAGGCTCTATGTGATCCAGATTGGGTGCAAGCCATGCAAGAGGAACTTCATCAGTTTGAACGGAACGATGTTTGGGAACTAGTTCCGAGACCTCATCATCAGAATGTCATTGGTACAAAGTGGGTTTTCAGAAACAAGATGAATGAGGATGGAGTCATTGTTAGGAACAAGGCCAGACTTGTTGCCAAAGGCTATTGTCAGGAGGAAGGAATAGATTTTGATGAAACCTTCGCTCCAGTGGCACGTCTCGAAGCCATACGCATCTTTCTCGCATATGCCGCCTTCAAAGACTTTAAGGTATATCAAATGGATGTCAAGAGCGCTTTTCTGAACGGACTTCTCGAAGAAGAGGTGTACGTTGAACAACCTCCGGGTTTCTTGAAGGACGTGGGAGCTGACAAAGTATACAAATTAAAGAAGGCACTTTACGGCTTAAAACAAGCTCCGAGAGCTTGGTATGATACCTTATCCTCTTTTCTACTTCAGTGTGGGTTCACCAAAGGCCTAGTGGACAAAACATTGTTTAGAATTAAGGACGGGGATCACATCTTATTGGTGCAAATCTATGTGGACGATATCATTTTTGGAAGCACCAATCCAGACTTGTGCGAGAAGTTCTCCAGATTGATGAAAGGGAAGTTCGAGATGAGCATGATGGGAGAACTAAACTACTTCCTTGGATTACAAGTGAGACAGCTTAAGGAAGGTATCTTCATCAATCAGGAGAAATACACCAAGGATCTGCTCAGAAAATACAATATAGAAGGGAAATCCTCAGTCAAAGTACCCATGGGAACCTCTCTACGTATCGATGTCGACAGTGAAGGTCGAGAGGTTGATCAGACCACTTATCGAGGTATCATCGGATCTCTTCTCTATTTAACTGCTAGTAGACCAGATATATCCTTTGCAGTAGGTGTATGTGCTAGGTTTCAGGCAAGTCCTAAGGAAAGTCACTTAAATGCATCTAAAAAGATTCTTAGATATCTCAAAGGTACGCAAAGTGTTGGACTTTGGTATTCGAGAGGTGGATCTTTCGAACTTATGGGTTATTCAGATGCGGACTTTGCCGGCTGTAAGATAGATCGAAAAAGCACATCAGGGACATGTCAGTTTCTAGGTGGAAGACTTGTCTCATGGTTTAGCAAGAAACAGCATTCGATAGCTACAAGCACCGCTGAGGCAGAGTATGTAGCAGCTGGAAGTTGCTGTGCTCAGGTTTTATGGATGAAGCAACAATTACTGGATTATGGGGTTGAGTGTAAGGAGGTTAAGATCATGTGTGACAATACAAGTGCTATTGCCATCACCCACAATCCAGTGTTACATTCTAGAACAAAGCATATTGATATTAAGTATCACTTCATCCGAGACCATGTTGAGAGGAAGGACATTACTTTGGAATATGTTGCAACGGAGGAGCAACTAGCAGATATTTTCACAAAAGCGTTATGTGAAAATAGATTCTCTCAACTAAGGTTAGAATTGGGAATGATAGAATTGGGATGAATGGTCAAATCTTATCTTCTTGTATTTAGTGCCATGAACTGTTTCGCATGTGAGGGGCGGTTTCATCAACTTTATGGCAGCTTTGGAGTTACACAAGCATTGAATGGTCATTCATATTGCATCCCGTGACTCAAAAGTGATAACCTTATTGGGCTATAAATAAGAGGGTTTCTTTCAGAAGTTCATACCATCAACTTCCCATGGAGAAAAAGAAAGGAAAAGATGATGTTCCATTCTTTTATAGAGGAAAGAAACCGGCAGTCAAGTCCAAAGATTTTCAAGGAGAAAACTATCCAGAATCAACGAAGGGTGAACAGATTACGGAGCTTCCTGATAATCCAAGCAAGAATCCTATTCCCATCCAAGGTGAATGGATCCCCAAATACGAGGAGATCCACAACGATGGGATACTGGAATCGGGAGAAGAGTCCTGCACAAGAGGGACTCCTACTGCTGCACATTCTGGAAAAGGGCCTTCCTCAACCAAATGGAGAACCAAGGGAAATGGAGAGGAAGACCAGATGGGACTTTCTGAGGTCAGCAGCAGTCAAAGGGGTGATCATACCTAATCCAAAGACCTTAAGAGGATTAGCGATGAAGATGGTCACTCCCAACTACAGTAAGCAGCTCCGGAGAGAAGAACAAGAAAAGGGAATAGCCACCCCTAGTTCTGTTATTAGACAAATAGGACTTTAGATGGCTAGTTCCTGCTTTAACGATAGATTCCTATTAGGCTGACCAAGGCCAAACAAAAGTTTCTAGGGAATCTAATAGGATATTGATTCATATGTAATGTATCTGGAAATCACTAAATGAACTTAAGGATATGTTCCAAGTGATATCTTTTAGATGAATCAAACTTGTTTCTCTCGTAATCTGTGTTCGAAAGGTAGTTCGAGAGGTCACCCGATCAGTTTGTCTATATACGTTATGTCTCGAAGAAGGGTAGTTCGAGAGGTCACTTCGAAAGATAACAAACTGATATCTCTGAACGGAGGAATAAGGAGGGTTAGGGATCAATCACTCAGGGGGAAGATCCTTAACCAGATCAAGACGGAGGAATAAGGAGGTTTAGGGATCAATCACTCAGGGGGAAGATCCTTAAACTCATGTGGAAGACAATTCACCTTCGAGAGGTGAATCTGATAAGTTCAACGAATATATGAGGGGAAACGGCTAACTTTGGATATTAATGCTAGCCACGTGGTCATCGGTTACTGACGGTTTCCGCACTTAAGGGCATTATCTTGGTTAATGGGAGCATGCCTGTATAAACATCTCATTATATCCCACTATCCAAAAACCGCATTATACTTTACCAAAATATCCTTACCATACATTACATACATAACCGTTATAAAGGGTATTTCTGACCTTTTACTTCTTTGAAATTAACCGGTATCTTTTCTCGGATCAAATATTCAACCCTACCCATATATCCAACCCGAATCCACATGATATAAAAGCCAAATCCTTCTTCTTTACCCGGATTCAAGCTAAAACCGTTTACCCAAAATCCCCAAATCCTAAACGCAGTACACATTCCCTCCAAAACATCTAACCTTCATCAATGGCGTCCGAATCCTCTACATCAACCTCATCTTCCGACGCATATCAGAGGGAGTTGCTACACATTCGCTCTCAGATCAAACAAGTCAAGGCGGGGAGTATCCTTGACAGAAATGGCTTCATCACCAACTCCCCTAATCCAAAAATGGCGGAAAAAGTCCTGAAGAAGTTTGAGAAAGCAGGACTGATGAAATACATGACGCATGACTACCGGACCATTCACCCCCTCGACTTCACAGAATGGTTCGCAAATGCCAAGGTCACGAAGGGTAAAATCGAAAGCCGCTTTAATGATTTTCCCATCACAACATCTGTAGGTGACCTCAGAGCGGCATTTGATTTCGCGTCATCGGAGGAAGCAGTCAAGCATCTATCGGATTACGACTTGGACAAGCAAGCCTTCTGGGAGAAAATCCGACTAGCGACTGCACCACCCAGAGCATCCTCTGCCCTCCGCAAGTACCACCTAAAGGAGAGGTTTGCTCTCGCTGCCGACCTAATCATGAAGTTTGTGCTCGGCAAGGTGTCCGGAACTGACGAGGTTAGTCTAGACCTCCTCAAAATCCTCCATGCCATTTGGAACAACAACAAGCTGGACTGGGCACATATTATCTTCAACTTCCTCCAACAGCAAGTGATGCGCTCAGTCTCCAACGCCAACCTGTCGATCAGTAAAAAGGTTGGTTTCGGCTTTGTTGTTCAATTTCTCCTAAGCCTGAAGGGCTTTGAACTGAGGGAAGGAAAAGAGATTCATCGAAATACCTATATGGGTAGGACGAAATCTCAAGTCCCCAAAGCTAAAGGTGTTAAGGCTGCACCTTCTCCCTCACAGCCAAAAGGAAGGGGCAAAAGGAAAGCCCCAGCCAAGGAGAAGGACTCTGATGATGAGCCTTTGGATGCTCTGATTCAGAGAGTTGCTTTGAGGGCCAAAAAGGCCAAAAATATTGCTGTCACCCAGGTTCGAGAGGTGACACCGTCAGTTATACAAGTACCCTTCGAGGACAGGGCACAAGCCCAGGGGGAACCTCAGGCTACACTGGCCACTGAGGTTGAGAGAGTGCCCCCTACCAGGTCCCTGTCAAGAGATTTGTGTGATAATCTTCATGATGATATTACTGCTGAGGGTACTGGTGAATCTGTGTTAGAACCTCGAGAGGAGGCTCGAGAGGTTGAAGGTACTGGGATCAGTGATCCAGTACAGGGGGATACAGAAGAGCCACGACAGGTGGTTCGAGAGATAGATGATCCAGCAGCTGAAGCTCAGGACTACATGGTAGCTGCTGATGATCAAGGCATTGTGGTCCGGGACCCAGTGCAACATGCTCTAAATGTTGAGTTGACACCCACTGAATCTGCTCAGATTGATAGATCAGTTGCTCAAGTAATAGCAGATGTCAGATTGGAAGATGATCTCTCGGATAATGGTCGAGAGATCACTACTACAGAGGTTCTGTCTGATGGACAGAATGATGGAGAAGAAGAGGTCACTACTCAGTTGGAAGTGGAAGCACCTATTCTTGATGACTTCTCTAGGGTGATCAGGTGGATCAACTGGAGAACCAGTCCTTTCACTCAACTGATGGCCCAAGCAGCTGAGATGGAGGCAGAAGAACGGTTTGCACTCCAGTGGTTGGGTATCTCAGAGATCCCAGCTCATCATCTCCTAGACCTTGCCCACGAAACAAGAGTATTTAAGCTGAACAATGGAAGATCTGATAAGGGTAAAGGCATAGCTGAAGAAACCGAGGTTGAGCCTGAGGAGGATCCAGAACTTGATGCCCAATTTCGAGAAGATATCAGGCTCGCCACTGCCATCTCCTTGGGACAAAACATTGAATTCACGAGAGGTCCAGGAGAGACCTCTGGGGTTGCTCACGATGATATTGCAACAGCCGCAATCCCACTGTCCCAAGTCAGCAACTCTGCTCTGGACGAACAGGTAGAAGTTTCGAGAGGTGAATCCGAGACCTCTGAAGCACTTCAAGTGGCACCTAACACCGTTCTACTTTTGCCACCACCTGAGTCCACACCCTCGACCACTATTGATGAAGCACAGACAATTCGAGAGGGTGAAGTTCCGTTGCTCACACTGCCGGGTTTTCCTACTGCTCCTGAAATAATTATCATTCCAGACTCATCGGAGCAGACCGAAATGCAGTCCAATGAGCACTTAGAGCAGATTGCCCCAAGTCCTGCTGGTTCGAGGAGTACTGATGATACCATCGAAGGTGGAAACCGGGAAGCACCTGTCGACACTTCGTCTCCAACCTCACCAGCAGATGACCAAGTTCCCAGCACTGGTTCGAGAAGTGACGCTGAGGGGGAACTTCTATTGGATGGAAACCGGGAAGCGTCCAATACCGAAGAACCCTCTCCGGCTGATCCTATCTCCACAGTTGCTGAAGCTGAGGCTCCAGGTTCGAGAGGTGAGGAGCAAGAAGTGATCCATCCCTCAGGTGGAAATCGGGAAGCACCTGACATGGAGCTACCTTCGAGCTCTGAACCTTGTGTCCCTGTGGATCCTCAGACGTTAAATCGAGAGGTGGACTCGCAATTGCAAGTCATGGGTGGAAATCTGGAAGCACCCAAGTCCCCTCCGACGAAAGGTACATCTCGATCCTCATCTCCTACTTCTGACTATGATCAACAGGCCGAAGAAGTCTTCATTGGCGAAGTGCGTCAATTCATGGCTGATCAATCTCAGAAGATGGCTCAGCTCGAAAGAATACTCGCTGTGGTCCGCAATGCTGCAATGCCTGCTGATGGCACAAGTGAATCCCAAGGCCGTCATGCCGAACTTCTCGAACAGGCGATATGGGCTGAGGATGCAGCACGGAAAGCCACTGATGAAGCCGCTGTAGCTCGAGCAGAGGCTGCAAGTGCGAGGGCTGAATTAGCCGAGATGCGAGCAGAGCTGCGAGCCTTCCAATATTCCAGTGAACTTCGACAGGATGTGATGAAGGCCATACTCGATGACCTGTCGAACCAAGTCCCTGCCCAACTTCAAGCTATTTTCGAAGGTATGTCCACCCTCCTCTCCCGTACTGATGATGCCAACAAGGGGGAAAATAAAGAGAAAAAGAAGGGGGATACAACGGGCAAGAAAAGGGCAGCAAGTGAACCAGCTGGACCACCTCCAAAAATACCAAGAATCATGAGCAAAGCAGTGGAGGATGCTAAACAGGCAGAAAACCTAAGGGTCCAGCGTACACTGGAAATGGAGAGAAGGAGAGAAGAGGACAGAGAAAGAAGAAGAAAAAGACAAGAACGACAGTCAGAAGAAGAAAGGAAGATAGATCTTCTCATGACAAACTTTAAGTTTGGGAACAGAGAAGACACTGAACAAATTCTGACTCTGGAGATATTCAAGCTTCTGAAAATCACTGGGATATCTACACACAGCAATATGTCTCCAGAAGAATGCATTGCCTGGTGGAAAGATGGAGTAATTGATGGTGAGTTCGTGGGGGAAGCCTACAGGAACTACAGGCATCTAGATGTCACAGATGAATACTTAAGCCTGGTAAATCCGAAAGACCCCATCAAGACACGAGAAGCCATTAACAAGAAAAGGAAAGGCAACAAGAAGTAAGCTCTCGTGGTCCAAACTCCATCTTATTTCAATGTATTGATACTTATGTTGTTCTTGGTCTTACTTCTTTGAATCTTTTCCACTAAACTCTGTTATGTAAACATTCCCTTAATCTTAATACATATATCTTCTGCTGGGGGTGTTGCGTGAGTTTACTTATTCATGTTTAGTAGAATTGTTGTCAAACTTACCATATGCGCTGAAAATAAAATCAATGCTTTTTCTTTTTCAAATCAGCCATATAAGTAAGTATAAGTGTTGGCATCATCAAAAAGGGGGAAATTGTTAGGAACATCATGTAATAGGTTTTGATGATACCAACTGTTAAGTAAGAATCCCCAAGTCTCGATACATAGGCAAAACAATGTAAGTTCGATAAGTAAACTAAGAGCGAAAATACAACCGGGTAATTTGAGCTCAACTCGGGAAATATTTAAGCTTAAGGTAAACTTGTTTGAACAACTTAGAAGTTTTCGTGTTGTAAGCAAACAGATAGATCAGAAGCAGGCACGAGACAACTCTGGAGGAATAAGGGTCTACGAGACATCAACTAAGTCTCGAGACACAAGCCAAGTTCGAGAGGTAAGGACCTCTCGATATACCTATCGAGTTCGAGACGTAAAGAATATTCGAGAGATAGACCTCTCGATACATGGGATTGAAACATCAAGTGGTCGAGACATCTTTTATGGTCTCGATAAACCGGCACTTCTCCAAGAGGCTGAATGTTAGTCAACATGTGCAGATAAAATACTCTAAGTTTGGAGAAGAAGAATATCATGGAGATAAAATATTGAAGAGGTGCTGAGCGGGAGGTTTCAAAATGGACGGAAGTGGATGACACGTCAGACCTCCACCACAAACGGTCAAGAAGTGCACCAATCCTGAAGTGGTCAGATTCCCCAAACAAGGAATGATGGGAACATAAAAAGAGTAACTTTATCCAAAAGAAGCAAGTGAAGCATGAACTCAAGAAAGTGGAATATGGAATATTCACTACAAAACAAAAGGCTCAAGTTACAAGACCACTACTCCATGAAAAATGCTGAAATTGTGCAAAGACCCATGTTCGGCGTGGGAGACCAATTTCAAACGGAATAGTTTTCCCTCCAACGGAACTATTCTTCTACTCTCATATATAAGGACGTAAAGACACAGAAGAAACAGGGGTTGTGAAAGAGGTCAAGAGGTTAACAAGAGGTGTCTGATAAAAACGTTCCAGTGCAAAGTGCTTAACTTGGAATATCATCCTGATATTCAATACAGCGAGAGAACACATCTTAGTGTTCGAAGAGAGTTACAAAGCTAAACTGTCATACATCCAGAAGGTGACCAAAGCTGCTCTACATCAAAGTTGATTCAACGATAGCTTGTGGTCAGATTGGAGATTGTTACATTCAACTGTGACTATCAACAACGTCTTGCTTTGGATTAAGCAAGAGAGGTGGAGTAACCTGGCTGCTGTCCGAGCGAAAGAAACCTGAGGCTTGACGCGGGCTTGGTGATCAAAGGTCAAGTGCTCGAGAGGTGGAGTAACTGGAAGCGGGGAGAAAAACCTGAGGAGAGGCGGAGTAACCTGGCTGCTGTCCGAGCGAAAGGAACCTGAGGCTTGACGCGGGCTTGGTGATCAAAGGTCAAGTGCTCGAGAGGTGGAGTAACAAGAAGCGGGGCGAAAAACCTGAGGCTTGAGGCGGGCTTCGTGATCAAAGCTCAAGCGCTCGATATTGTACTAAAAAGGGAAGTTTTTAGTGCAATCCTTCCAGGGAGTTTCTGGAAGAAGAGTGGACGTAGGCGGGTTGGCCGAACCACTTAAAAATCTCTCTTGCATTTACTTACTGCTTTTATCTCTCGCTAACCTCTCGATTGCACTGCATATAAACACACCTCTCGAACTAACTCAAACTCGTGCTAACTAAAAGGGGATAACATTTCCGCTGCGCATAAAACTTTGTCTTCACCTCGTGAGGTATCGAACCTAAACATCCTAAGTTCAATACACACGAGAGGTCGAAAAGATTTGCAAAATCTTATACAAGTCTATCCCCCCCCCCCTCTAGACTTGTACCCCATCCCCTTGGGACCAACAATTGGTATCAGAGCAAGTTCTCTGATCGATATAAACCTTTGTTTATATTGCCTAGAGATCCTTCTTTGAAAAATCTTCCTAAATATTTTCAAAGCACGAGATAAGTTTTCAATATGGACAGCATGTTGTCGAGACATCTTCTCTTTGATCTTAGCAGGTTCGATGACTGGAAAACACGCATGCTTGCGTATCTATCAGCCCTCCATGATGAGATGGCCGAGGTTATAACTTCTGGACCAGTCAAGATCCTAATGGTTAATACTGCTGCAGTTCAAACCCAAGAAACACCAAAGTACATCCCAAAACCTAGGGAAGAATGGACCAGTGATGATAGGAAGAGAAACAACCTGGACAATATTGCCAAGGATATTCTCTTCAGAGCTATAGACGAAACCATCTTCCCAAAAGTGAGGAAGTGCAAAACGGCAAAAGAGGTATGGGATACTTTGATGTTAATTGGTGAAGGTGACGAACAGGAAAAGGAAAACAAGCTCACCGTGGCCATGAAGAAGTTCGAAGACTTCAAGATGAAGCCAGGAGAGAGCATCGACAGCATGGAGTCTCGGTTCATGAAGCTCACAACCGAGATCAGTGACCTTGAAAAGGAGATCCCACAAAAGGAGCTGAACCTGAAGGTCTTACGTGGCCTCACTAAGGAGTGGGAAGTAAAGGTGATCACGATGAGAGATCACCGAGATCTGAAGGAAACCACAACAGACAAACTCTTCCGGGATCTCAAAGCCTTCGAGTTCGAGATGTTCCCAAGAGATGAGGACATTGTGGATCGACGAAACGTAGCACTTGTTGCTGAGCAACCATCCACATCTTCAAGGTCAGACTCTAATCCTATGAATGTTATGTCTGACGAACAGTTTGCTCTCTTTGTGAGAAAGTTCAGGAAATACATGAAGATGAACCAGGAGAGCAACAAAAGTTCACCTTCCTCCTCAAGAAGGAAAAATGAGAGATATCCATCCAGAAGGACGGAGGAGGAAAATCAGGGTCTATGCTACAACTGTAGAAGACCGGGACATTTCAAGGCCGAATGCCCTTACCCACTAGTAAGCAAGCATCAGGGCCAAGAAGGCAAGGATTCCAAGAGAATAGAGGAATCCAGGGAGAAGCCAACACAAGGTGGCTTCAAAGGATCATCAAAGACGTATCAGCGCAGGAAGGCGCTTGTTGCTGAAGAATTCGAGAGGACAATCGAGGAGTCCGAGACGTCGAGCTCCAGCGAAAGCAGCAGCAGCTCAGAGGATGAGAGGGGGCTCATCTGCTTATACACCGAGGAAGAGGAGAATCAATGCCTAATGGCCATTGACAACGAGGTAACCTCTACTCCTACATCTCGCTGCTCTACTTCTACCTCTCGTTGTTCTTCATTTAAAAGCGATGAGGACCCCTTCGAGATGTTGGAATCGCTCAGAAGGAACCTTAACATCGCCAATAGCACTCATGCTAGAGTGATGGATGAAAACAGCAAGCTAACTGCTGAAAGAGATATGCTTAAGAACGTCTCGAAAGAGAATTTGGAGCTGACTCTCAAAGTAAGTGAGTTAGAAGCCAAAGTAATCCTACTATCTGAAGAGTGCAAAGCTCGAGAGACGAGAGAGCTTAATCTTCGAAAGGTCATAGCATCATACACTAATTCCTCCAAAGCTATGGAGAAAATGGTGGTTGATCACAGACCTACAAGTGATAGAACCGGTCTAGGGTTCCATCAAGACCATCTCTCGAGAGATAAACAGACCAATGGTTTGGGAACTTCAAGAAATGGAGGATCTCAACCCAAACCAAATAAAGGTCATAAAGAACCAACAGAAAAGACCAGAGTAGCTAGTCATAAACCGTCCCTATACACCAGCAATGGAAAGTATAGGAAAGCTACGAAGAATGGCCGGGTAAACAATATCGAGAGATCACCTTGCTATCTCTCG
>NC_044931.1:16840759-16842551 GCF_003576645.1 Ipomoea triloba
ATCTAGAGTGAACTCTATCTGGATTTGATTGGGTTCAGTCTAGGTGTGGCGGTAACTACTCCGGATGTACGGTATAGCCGAGCCGGGGTGTTACACAGTATTTCTTGTTTACCTTTATTGAAGGTTCCTTTATTATTGTTCATCGAACATTTTCTTTTGATCATGATATTAAGCCTCTTCTAGTAATGCCTTTCTTGTGGTGAGACATCTCTCTTTTTTTTTTCTTTTTTTTTTTTAAAATAGTGAGACATCTCTTATGAAGAGTTAGGTATTCTAGTTATATTTCTCTTCGTTGTTGATATCTAGTTGATTTGTATTGCATAAGGGACTTTATTTGGTGTTTTAGAGTTTGTGTTAATTGGATTTTGTATTGATATTTTGTATAATTGTTGAATCCAAATTATATGCTTGAACTTGGAGTGTATTTGTTGCTAGAAGAGTAGAGCTTGTACACTAGCAACACCTTCACATTCTTAATGCCCATTATGAAAGTATTTGGGTGTTAAGGAGAATAATTGCTTTGCGTTCTTTATTGGGAAACTTTGGCTTGAATTACCACGAATTTGGAGTCCAAGGTGATGTTGTAAGTTCAAATAGCTACGAGAGTAGTGTTTAGACACTTATGTACATCTCACATTCCCTATGCATTGATTTAATTTCCAAATCGTGAATCATGTATTTGGCATCTTAGCTTGAATGACCAAGTCCGATTTATATATGTTTGTCTTATTTTATTTAGTCATTGATTACACTCCCACTTGTTATGAATTGCTTAGCTTCTTGATAATTTCTTAATTTAGCGCCTAGTTGCCTGTGATTACATATTACACGCCATAACCCCAATCCCAGAGAATGGCATAACAGAGTACTCACCTAGAAAATATCCTACATCACTCATACTAGATCTTCTATTTGATTATACCACTATATAGCGCTGGTATACCTTGGATCTACTGTCCTGAAAAGGTTTGGCGTTCCTAGATTAATTTGTTCTATAATTCTTTTCTTACTTAATTAGATAACGTCTTCATGTTTTGAGCTCAACACTCTTTTTAGAAGATAAGATGTACTTTTCAAAAGAAGAAGAAGAAGAAGAAGAAGAGATGTACTTTATAGTTTACCTTTCCACGAGGCATTATCTTCTTTCTATTCTTCATTGTATTACATGGTATAGTTTTTTTAGAAGTCAAGACATGTTTTTCATTGTATTACATGATATACGATGTACTTCATAGTTTACCCAAAGATTTATTGATTGAACCTTAAAAATCAAAAGTTATTGGATTTCATCACCTAAAGTTCACAATACTTTGGGTTACTAGCAAAATAAGTGTAATGTATAGAATTTGATAACGTCATAAAAATGTATTATGTAATTAGATCTCCAAATTAGATAAGATTTTATCTTTCTAGAATATTAAATTTTAAGCCCAAAAATTCAAATTACATTTTTCATCTAAATGTGCAAGGCATGAACCAGGGTCCACATAGTATTGTGTGAACCATAATAAAAAGTACATTTTTTAATATACTAAAAGTACATTATTCGTGTATTGAATGTACATTATACAAAATAATGTACTTTCAGTATGTAGTTTATGTACTTAAACAATGTATTTTCTTTGAATATAATGTACATTTTTAATATACTAAAAGTACATTATTTGTGTATTAAATGTACATTATTTGATAGTATGGTCCACACAGTTATGTGGATCATGGTCAGCAGAATAATGATTGAATGTGCAAAAGAAGTGTGTGTGTGTGTGTGTGTGTATATATATATATATAT
>NC_044931.1:16843551-16843748 GCF_003576645.1 Ipomoea triloba
AAGGATCCGAAGATCGAAATGAGACTTAGGTTATCTCAACCTAACTCACTCAAAGGCAGACAGACAGCCGGACTCATAAGGATCCGAAGATCGAAATTAGACTTAGGTTATCTCAACCTAACTCACTCAAATGCAGACAGACTGCCGGACACATAAGGATCCGAAGATCGAAATGAGACTTAGGTTATCTCAACCTA
>NC_044931.1:16844069-16844211 GCF_003576645.1 Ipomoea triloba
TCATAAGGATCCGAAGATTGAAATGAGACTTAGGTTATCTCAACCTAACTCACTCAAAGGCAGACAGACTGCCGGACTCATAAGGATCCGAAGATCGAAATGAGACTTAGGTTATCTCAACCTAACTCACTCAAAGGCAGAC
>NC_044931.1:16845211-16846033 GCF_003576645.1 Ipomoea triloba
TCAGGGAGGCACGGTTGACCGAGTGCCGACTCCATTTTCAGGACTCCGGCCTAACCAAAACACCATCCTTATAACTTCTTTTCACACTCCCTTTTCAGGGAGGCACGGTTGACCGAGTGCCGACTCCATTTTCAGGACTCCGGCCTAACCAAAACACCATCCTTATAACTTCTTTTCACACTCCCTTTTCAGGGAGGCACGGTTGACCGAGTGCCGACTCCATTTTCAGGACTCCGGCCTAACCAAAACACCATCCTTATAACTTCTTTTTACACTCCCTTTTCAGGGAGGCACGGTTGACCGAGGGCCGACTCCATTTTCAGGACTCCGGCCTAACCAAAACATCATCCTTATGACTTCTTTTCACACTCCCTTTTCAGCGAGGCACGGTTGACCGAGTGCCGACTCCATTTTCAGGACTCCAGCCTAACCAAAACACCATCCTTATAACTTCTTTTTACACTCCCTTTTCAGGGAGGCACGGTTGACCGAGTGCCGACTCCATTTTCAGGACTCCGGCCTAACCAAAACACCATCCTTATGACTTCTTTTCACACTCCCTTTTCAGGGAGGCACGGTTGACCGAGTGCCGACCCCCATTTTCAGGACTCCGGCCTTACCAAAACACCATCCTTATAACTTCTTTTCACACTGTCTTTTCAGGGAGGCACGGTTGACCGAGTGCCGACTCCATTTTCAGGACTCCAGCCTAACCAAAACACCAGCCTTATAACTTCTTTTCACACTCCCTTTTCAGGGAGGCACGGTTGACCGAGTGCCGACTCCATTTTCAGGACTCCGGCCTAACCAAAACACCATCCT
>NC_044931.1:16847033-16848023 GCF_003576645.1 Ipomoea triloba
AATTTGTTATTCTTCCTTGCGAGGGAACAAATATTCATTTCATGTGGCACCCAAAAAAAAAAAAAAAAAACTGTGAAATGGGCATACCAAATGCATAAAATGGCTTAGAGTTCAAAATCACAATTCCTTTCTGATATGATTCTTGCATTCTTAAATGGAGCCTTTTGATTTGTCTTGATTTCATATTCGGATATCCCTTTCGATATGCGATGGTCGGTTCGGGTCGAATGGGTTAATAGGGTGGGACGGATTTTACACAACCGTATATTTAAATTGGTTACTCAATTGATTCCTTTTACCAAACCCCCACACTAGGACAAAGATAACAAGAGTAGTTCTAACAAAAATAAGCTCCAAAAAGAAATCTCTTCTAAATTAAAGAACAAATAATTATGCTACATTCTCTCTAAGGGTGGATGGAAACATATGGCTAAAGGCTAAGGGTTAAATAATAGGGTTAAACAAGAAAAACCAATAAAAAAATTAGGGTAAAGTGCTTAGCACTTATTAAACAAAAACAAGGCTCAAAGGGGACAACTAGGGAAAAACAATTATAATAAAGGGTAGGTTTAAAGGCTTGGACTAACAACAATGGCTTAAATCACTTCAAAGCATGCAAATTATAGACTTCACTATGAGAGCACTGAGACAAGCTATGACAAGAAAAATATCATCGGAATTCCACATAAGCCTTCACTAGCAATGCATAACAC
Organism: Ipomoea triloba; assembly: GCF_003576645.1. Taxonomy (NCBI): domain Eukaryota; kingdom Viridiplantae; phylum Streptophyta; class Magnoliopsida; order Solanales; family Convolvulaceae; genus Ipomoea; species Ipomoea triloba. Next base: position 16,847,747 of record NC_044931.1, read on the forward strand.
ACATGATCAAGAATTAAGTTAGAGGTTAATCCAACTATTGGCAAGAGACTGAATTAAACACAATCTCAACCTTAAATCATCCCTGACAAGCTAGGCTGCACAAGAACCACCAAAACAAACCACCAACCAGCAGAAAGGAAAGTGGTCACAGCCACAACACAAGGAAAAATATACTATCCACAGTATTGCACATTGAGTCCTTCAAGCAAAGTTTACCAAAAAAATTTATTTTCAAACTAGAAATAGCACCCCCCCCCCCACTAAAACTTGGATATCG
>NC_044931.1:16849023-16849562 GCF_003576645.1 Ipomoea triloba
GGAACTGCAGTTGTGCGGAACAGAGGCCGTGTCATTCATCTGGAACTGCAGTTGTGTTGAAAAGATACTGCAGCTGTGTTGAACAGATACTGTAGTTGTGTGGAACGGATGAACGGCCTCTATTCCGTGCAACTGCAGTTTCCTTTCAACACAACGGCAGTATCTTTTCAACACAACTGCAGTATCCGTTCAACACAACTGCAGTATCAGTTATGATCATGGTCTACAATGCATTGTGGACCATGGTCCACGATATAATTTGCCGTAAACGCAATGTGCAATGGTTTAACTCTTTAATTTGCTCCTTTTTTTTTCTTTTTCTTTTTTTCAAAATATAACTCTTTGGCTCTTTGCTCTTTATTATTGCATTTATTCGGTATATTTATGGTCCCTGTATATTATTGATGATGAAAGGGGAAATACACTTTTACTACATGGACTTTGTAATTTTGTTACGTTTTTCGTGTCTTTACTTTTACAGCACGTTTGGTTCACAGAATGAATTTTAAGGGAATAGGAATACTATTCCATAAGGAATG
>NC_044931.1:16850562-16851261 GCF_003576645.1 Ipomoea triloba
TGTGTTTGATCGGATGAATAGACAACAAGCTTCCCAAAGTTGTCTCTCCCAATCTTGCCCAACATTTTTTCCCTAGCGGCCACAATAGTGCACACCATGGCTTCGCATGTGGTGCCTTGGAGTACCCCTCCACCGCCGCCGGAGAAAAGGAAAGAAGTGGGAAGTCTTAGCAACTTCCCAAACCAATCCATCACAATGCTCTCGAGCTCGGTGGCCGCCGGCGATGCTATCCAGTTAAAGCCGACGACGTTGAGGCCAGAACTAAGGATTTCGCCGAGAATGCCGGGGGTGCTAGAGATGCAAGGAAAGTAAGCAAAGAAATTAGGACTTTGCCAATGGGTAATCCCAGGAAGTATATCCTTGTAGACATCCCGGAGGATGTTTTCAAGGGGTTCCGGGGTATTGGGGGCAGCTTCCGGTAGAGTTTTCCGGAGATAGCCCGGTTCAACTTGGCTACGGACCGGATACTTGCCGACGTTGTGAAAGTAATCAGCAAGGAAATCAACCACCATGTGTCCTTGTCTCCTGAACTCTTCAGGATCCAAAAGTAGACTACTTGTGGTGTTGAAGATGCGCTCATCATCAAGCTCAGATTGGATGTTCTTGACGGTACCCATTAAGGTATTTTTTGCAGAAAAATATATTTTATTGAAGATGGTGAGCAATATAATTGAGCATGATGAGTTCATATAGAGAAAT
>NC_044931.1:16852261-16852792 GCF_003576645.1 Ipomoea triloba
CCCCCCCCCCCCCTTTCTCAAAGGGTTCCGTATGGCTATATATCTCACTCACCTGATCGGTTAAACACTTAATCTCCTAATCAATGATACAAATAATAGCTCATAAAGGACATTGAATGCTCATAATGATAGCCGTTCTCTTATGATCGTCCATCGGTTCTCTCGATCCTTCGTCTCCGCCGAACATCCTCAGGAGTCTGTCGAAGACCAGCCGACAGCCTTGCATACCCAGTCAGCCAGTTTCCCTTCCGACCGACTCCCAAGGAGTCGGGGCGGTCTTCACATGTTCGGGGTACCGACGCCTTACGGGATAACCGACCCCCCGAGGAGTCGGGGCAGACCTCGCATGTTTCAGAGTATCAGTGTTCTATTAACTTTTCTTCCTATCGGCCGGCTCGTCTACCCAGTCGTCCTTTATATATCGTCATCTAGTTCCTCACTTTCCTTGGTTTAAGGAACCGAAGCCTAGGAAAGTACATCTCCTGACAAAGTGGATCCGTATCTCTGTCATATCTTTCCTCCTGTCAACTC
>NC_044931.1:16853792-16854787 GCF_003576645.1 Ipomoea triloba
ATAGTTATATTATGAGTCTGTGTTTGAGTCTGACTATGACTATAGCTTTATATATATAGCTGTAACCTATGTGTTTATGACTGATCATTATTGAATATAATTACGATTGATCTCATCTGGTATCAGTTGCCTAGGGTTTTCTTCTTCCCATGGCTGACGGATCTGTCAATTCATCTGAACGGACTGTTTCTGATATTGCTTTCGGGTCTGTGGTATTACCTGCTGCAACCTCTCTTCCCGCTGCTCATCACTTTGTGAGCATTAAACTGAATCATCGTAATTATTTGTTTTGGCGTACGCAAGTTCTACCGTTTTTGCGTGGCCATGATCTTATTAGCCTTGTTGATGGCACGTCTCCATGCCCGCCGGCGTTTCTTCCCGCCACAGCCGAAGGTGCGTCGCCACAAACCAATCTGGCGTATGGACCTTGGGTGCGTCGGGATCAAGCCTTGCTGTCCATGATAGTCTCGTCGCTATCCGAAGATGTCATGGCGATTGCAGTCGGCCAGCAAACGTCGAAAGCTCTCTGGGATGCGATTGAGCAGTCCCTTGCGTCGGCGTCCCATTCGCGGCAGCTCCATGGACTCCGGCAGGGTGACATGTCGACGGTGGACTACCTCAGCCGAGCTCGCCTGATCGTGGAGGATCTCTCTCTCGCGGGTCGGGCGGTGTCGCTGGAGGAGCAAAACCTGTACGTGTTCCGTGGTCTTCGGCCGGAGTTCCGTGGTGTCACCGCTGCCTTGGCGATTCGCGGACGTCCGGTTACGTTGTAGGAGCTTGCGGATGTGTTGGGCGCACAGGACTTCATAGCCGGAGATGAGCACGCTGCTGCTGCTGTCGATCACGCACCGGCGGCGTTCACGGCTCACGGAGGTTGGCAACGTGGTCGCGGTGGCTCGGCTCCGCAGCGTGGCCGTGGCGGTTCCTCGTCGTGGCCGTGGCGGCAGTTCGGGTAGACAACATAATCAAAAAACGAAGAATATTAGTGTTGTGGC
>NC_044931.1:16855787-16856309 GCF_003576645.1 Ipomoea triloba
TGGAGATAGGGACATTCCGAGAAAGTATTGGTCAATGATCTCAAGGCCAGGAGTCGAATGGGTTGGGTCAAGGGTAAGAGTCTCCCAAATCGTAAGAGAGGACTTAAAGGTCTTATGGAAGGTTATTGCTCACTCATGGGAAGGCAGGTCGGAGACCTATGACCGAGTCTCGAAGGCGGAACTGTTCATACTATGGAGTATGGACACAGGGCACTAGGTGAATATGAGCTCAATTTGTAAGAACTTGCTTGTTGCACAACAGCAAGAATCGGCTAGGGCAATCTTTGTAGGCCCTTTAGTGACGAGACTGTGCGTCTCTTTAGGTCATCAAATGAAGATTCATTGGTTTGAACACAGGCTTCAAGGAGCACAGATTGTTCCTTTATCTCTCGAAGATGTCGCAAAGCTCAACTTAAAACATTTAATGCGAACGAGGGAAAATGATGAGATGGCGGAAGACCATGCTGACACGCCAATGACATCCCCAGGGTTCACACCCTCACCGATGTCATTCCTTACCCC
>NC_044931.1:16857309-16857553 GCF_003576645.1 Ipomoea triloba
ACAACTGCAGGAGACCGGGGCACTTCAAGGCTGACTGTCCTTACCCTAAGGTAAGCAAGCATCAAGGCCTAGAATGTAGGAACTCCAGGAGAAAGGAAGAACCTAAAGAGAAGCCAGCACAAAGTGGCTTCAAGGGAGATACAAAGAAACATCTGCGCAGAAAGGCGCTTGTTGCTGAGGAACTCGAGAGAACAATCGAGGAGTCCGAGACGTCGAGCTCCAGTGAAAGCAGCAGCAGCTCAGA
>NC_044931.1:16857675-16857977 GCF_003576645.1 Ipomoea triloba
TTCAGAAGCGATGAAGATCCCTTTGAGATGCTTGAAACATTTAAAAGGGATCTCGCAGTCGCTAATAGCACTCATGCCAAAATCAGGGAAGAAAACAGCAAGCTAACTGCTGAAAGAGATATGCTTAAGAACGTCTCGAAAGAGAATTCAGAGCTAACTCTCAAAGTAAGTGAGTTAGAAGCTAAAATAATCCAACTGACTGAAAAGTGCAAAACTCGAGAGATTACAGAAAATGATCTTAGAAAGGTTATAGCATCATACTCTAATTCCTCCAAAGCTATGGAGAAAATGGTGAATGATCA
>NC_044931.1:16860598-16861489 GCF_003576645.1 Ipomoea triloba
GAGTTACAGGGGTTAATTAAATTTTTAGGTAAAATTCGATGGCCTTTTTGACACATTTTATGAAAAAAAAAAGTGACATTACGCTTACCTGTTATTACAGGTCACTAACAGGTAATTATTCGTTGACGAACTAAATTGACATTTTTATGTACCTAATTGCAACTTTAAAAAATTTGAGGCCTAATTGATTTTTCAGGTAAAGTTCGATGCCCTTTTTGACACATTTTATGCAAAAAAATAAAAAAAAAAGAAGTGACATTTACATTTACCTGTTATTACAAGTCACAAATAGGTAATTCTTTCTTGATGAACTAAATTGACATTTTTATGTACATAATTGCAACTTTAAAAAGTTTGATGGCCTAATTGATTTTTCAGGTAAGTTCGATGTCCTTTTGACACATTTTATGCAAAATAAAAAAGAAGTGACATTTACATTACCTGTTATTACAAGTCACAAACAGGTAATTCTTTCTTGATGAACTAAATTGACATTTTTATGTACCTAATTGTCACTTTAAAAAGTTTGAGAGCCTACTTGATTTTTCAGGTAAAGGTTGATAGCCTAATTGACACATTTTATGCAAGAAAAAGTGACATTTACGTTTACCTGGTATTACAGGTTACTAACAGTTAATTATGCCTTGATAAACTGAATTGACATGCTTATATATCTAATTGTAACTTTAAAAAGTTTAAGGGCCTAATTAATTTTTTAGGTAAAGTTCAATGGCCTTTATGAAACATTTTATGCAAAAAAAAGTAACATTAACATTTACCTGTTATTACAGGTAACTAACAGGTAATTATTCCTTGATGAACTAAATTGACATTTTTATGTACCTAATTGGAACTTTAAATAGTTTGAGGGCCTAATTGATTTTTCAGGTA
>NC_044931.1:16862489-16863273 GCF_003576645.1 Ipomoea triloba
AGGTTGGTGTATTTATTGTATCTTTACTTGTCTGCTTCACAATCTTAAGGTGAAAATTTAATTTTGGATATTAATAGGTCACTGCTTGTTTTGGAAAACTAAATAAATGCTCTGGGAAAACAACAAAAGAAAGGTCTAGCTTACGTTCCTTATCGTAATAGGTATCTATATTCTTCTTATGGTAGTATAAAGTCTTAGTACTATTGAGTAATGAAGCTAATCTCCTGATCTTTTACAGCAAATTGATGTGTATTCTTAAAGATTGCCTGAGTGGTAATTCTCATACTATAATGATCATCACCATATCTCCAGCAGATAGTCAGTATCACCATACTGTTAACACTTTGAAGTATGCTCACTGAACAAAGGAAATTAAGGCACATACATATTCAGGTGAGAGTCTAATCTATAGATGTCTAGGAACTTTTATAAGTAATATATTTGATACTTGAGCATATGAATATGTTTCTGTTTGTGGTAACACATGTTGAAACAAATTTATTTTTCATTTGTTATATTCTGCAAGATAGAGGGCATATATTTAATAATTATGTAACAGCCAAATTTTTTTGTTGTATGGTAGTTTGGTTTCATTATTATTTGCCAATTATCCCCCTGCTTCAGTCTAGTGAAAAGAAATTGATTCTAGCAAACCATATGCAGTGTATTAGGCTCACCAACAATGATGGAATGGTCTGACGGACTTCAACTTGCCAGTTCTACTGGCTACCAGTTTTCCACAGGTGAGTTGTTTATCCCTACCCCCTCCCACGTGTGTGAATGA
>NC_044931.1:16864273-16864816 GCF_003576645.1 Ipomoea triloba
CTCTCCTAATAGTGCCCAACCCCCTATATCACCTACGAGTAATGGCCAACCCCCTTTATCACCTCCAAGTAATGACCAACCCCCTGTCTCACCTCCGGATAATGGCCAACCCCCTGCTTCACCTCCAAATAATAGTCAATCTCCTGTCTCACCTCCAAGTAATGATCAACCCCCTATCTCTCCTCCAAGTAATGTCCAACCTCCATTCTCTCCTCCACAAAATGCCCAACCCCCTTTATCGCCTCCAAGTAATGGTCAACCCCCTATCTCACCTACGGGTAGTGGCCAACCCCCTTTCTCACCTCAAAGTAATGTTAGCAATGGTAGCCAACCCTCTATCGCACCTCCAGGTAATGGTAAACCCCCTGTATCACCTCCAGGTAGTAGTCAACCACCTATCTCACCTCTGGGTAGTGGCCAACCTCCAATCTCTCCACCGGGTAGTGGCCAACCTCCATTCTCTCCTCCACATAATGCTCAACCCCCTTTATCACCTCCGGGTAGTGGTCAACCCCCTGTCTCACCTCCATCATTTAGTAGTCA
>NC_044931.1:16865816-16867082 GCF_003576645.1 Ipomoea triloba
ACCGTTTGCCCTCCCTAGCTACGACGCCATTTGATTTACCGCTGTTTTGTGGTTGTTAAAATAAAAGATTGTTGGGGTTACCCCGGGTTGTGTCGGCTTCTAGGGAGGTCAAATTAGAAGTTTTGACAAGTCTTTAATCAATGGAATATGTAGGATTTACTCATTCGCGTCATTGTCACAAAGTATCAAAGAATATTGAATGAATGAATGTGGTAGTAAACGAGATACAAAGAAAATTGTTTAAATCAATAAGGAAAAGCTAGGAAATGAATTTCTAGTGAGCCATGATGCATCATAGTGTGTTTATGGTTAATGAAAATCCTCTCGGTCTACTAGTATCTCCCTAGGTTTGGCCTTTCTTTTTGTCTTTCTACTTGTGGCTAGGTTTATTTCAAGGTTGAGAGGGAGTAGCCCTTGGTTGGCCCTAGCCCTCGTTTGCATTCACCGTACAAAAATGTTGAAAGAATCAAAGTTTCCAACACGAACAAAAAGTAGTTGTTTTAGGGATGTTAGTACAAACAAAGTAAAAACAACAAGTGAATTGAAGTCAAAACATTGCGAATATTCCAAAGATAAAACACAAGTCAATATCAACCGTTTGCCCTCCCTAGCTACGACGCCATTTGATTTACCGCTGTTTTGTGGTTGTTAAAATAAAAGATTGTTGGGGTTATCCCGAGTTGTGTCGGCATCTAGGGAGGTCAAATTAGAAGTTTTGACAAGTCTTTAATCAATGGAATATGTAGCATTTACTCACTCGCGTCATTGTCACAAAGTATCAAAGAATATTGAATGAATGAATGTGGTAGTAAACGAGATACAAAGAAAATTGTTTAAATCAATAAGGAAAAGCTAGGAAATGAATTTCTAGTGAGCCATGATGCATCATAGTGTGTTTATGGTTAATGAAAAATTGCATTGCAAAGGTGGTTATTCTCGGGAGATTTAGGAAATACCATTTTCCTCTAGGTCTACTACGATCTCCCTAGGTTTGGCCTTTCTTTTTGTCTTTCTCCTTGTGGCTATGTTTATTACAAGATTGAGAGGGAGTAGGCCTTGGTTGGCCCTAGCCGTCGTTTGCATTCACCCTACAAAAATGTTGAAAGAATCAAAGTTTCCAACACGAACAAAAAGTAGTTGTTTTAGGGAGGTTAGTACAAACAAAGTAGAAACAAGTGAATTGAAGTCAAAACATTGCGAATATTCCAAAGATAAAACACAAGTCAATATCAACCGTTTGCCCTCCCTAGCTACGACGCCATTTGA
>NC_044931.1:16868082-16868586 GCF_003576645.1 Ipomoea triloba
AAAAGTTTGAGGGCCTAATTGACTTTAGAGATAAAGTTTGATGACCTATTTGATAAATTTTATGCAAAAAAAAGTGAAAGTTTTATTTACCTGTTATAACAGGTCACTAACAGGTAATTATGCCTTGATAACCAAATTGCTATGTTTATGTATCTAATTGCAACTCTAAAACGTTTGAGGGCCTAATTGACTTTAAAGATAAATATTGATGGCTTATTTGATACATTTTGTGCCAAAAAAAAAAAGTGACCTTTATATTTATCTGTTATTACAGATCACTAACAGGTAATTATGCCTTGATAACCAAATTGCTATGTTTATGTATCTAATTGCAACTCTAAAACGTTTGAGGGCCTAATTGACTTTAAAGATAAATATTGATGGCCTATTTGATACATTTTGTGCCAAAAAAAAAAAGTGACCTTTATATTTATCTGTTATTACAGATCACTAACAGGTAATTATGCCTTGATGACTAAATTGCTATATTTATGCATCTCACTG
>NC_044931.1:16869586-16870719 GCF_003576645.1 Ipomoea triloba
GAAATACTTTAATCCGAGCGTGCTAAGGGAATTTGGGTTTTGAAGACTTGGTAAATCGGTTGCTAAGACACCTGAAATGGAGCAAAGTATTCGAATGAAGATGACCGACATATACTCCGGTTACCTATGAGTTTATTGCTTGAGATGTGTCCCACTAAAACAATAGGTTCCCTATGCGTGGAGTTCAGACTTACATTTCCTTATTTTTCATGTACTTTACCGCTTTTTTTAGGAAATGGGAAGAACCAAAGAGCAAGCCTAGAAATGGAATTATGAGGAAGCAAGCACAAGGAGAACAATGGCAAGAGAAGAACCACTACCTCCACCACCACAAGTTGAACCTAACGCAAGAGGAACAAGGGTCTTCCGAGGCTTAACTCATGAACAATTGGCGCTTGTGGATGTATATAAATCAGAGAATGTAATTGGAGGGAAATACTTTAATCCGAGCGTGCTAAGGGAATTTAAGTTTGAAGACATGGTAAATCGGTTGCTAAGACACCCGAAATGGAGCAAAGTATTCGAATGGAGAGGACCGACATATACTCCGGTTACCTATGAGTTTGTTGCTTGAGATGTGTTCCACTAAAACAATAGGTTCCCTATGCGTGGAGTTCAGACTTACATTTCCTTATTTTTCATGTACTTTACCGCTTTTTTTAGGAAATGGGAAGAACCAAAGAGCAAGCCTAGAAATTGAATTATGAGGAAGCAAGCAAAAGGAGAACAATGGCAAGAGAAGAACCACTACCTCCACCACCACAAGTTGAACCTAACGCAAGAGGAACAAGGGTCTTCCGAGGCTTAACTCATGAACAATTGGCGCTTGTGGATGTATATAAATCAGAGAACGTAATTGGAGGGAAATACTTTAATCCGAGCGTGCTAAGGGAATTTAAGTTTGAAGACATGGTAAATCGGTTGCTAAGACACCTGAAATGGAGCAAAGTATTCGAATGGAGAGGACCGACATATACTCCGGTTACCTGTGAGTTTATTGCTTGAGATGTGTCCCACTAAAACAATAGGTTCCCTATGCGTGGAGTTCAGACTTACATTTCCATAGTTTTCATGCACTTTACCGCTTTTTTTAGGAAATGTGAAGAACCAAAAAGCAAGCCTAGAAATAGAAT
>NC_044931.1:16871719-16872798 GCF_003576645.1 Ipomoea triloba
TAGGTTGAGATAACCTAAGTCTCATTTCGATCTTTGGATCCTTATGAGTCCGGCAGTCTGCCTGCCTTTGAGTGAGTTAGGTTGAGATAACCTAAGTTGTTAGGAACATCATGTAATAGGTTTTGATGATACCAACTGTTAAGTAAGAATCCCCAAGTCTTGATACATAGGCAAAACAATGTAAGTTCGATAAGTAAACTAAGAGCGAAAATACAACCGAGTAATTTGAGCTCAACTCGGGAAATATTTAAGCTTAAGGTAAACTTGTTTGAACAACTTAGAAGTTTTCGTGTTGTAAGCAAACAGATAGATCAGAAGCAGGCACGAGACAACTCTGGAGGAATAAGGGTCTACGAGACATCAACTAAGTCTCGAGACACAAGCCAAGTTCGAGAGGTAAGGACCTCTCGATATACCTATCGAGTTCGAGACGTAAAGAATATTCGAGAGATAGACCTCTCGATACATGGGATTGAAACATCAAATGGTCGAGACATCTTTTATGGTCTCGATAAACCGGCACTTCTCCAAGAGGCTGAATGTTAGTCAACATGTGCAGATAAAATACTCTAAAGTTTGGAGAAGAAGAATATCATGGAGATAAAATATTGAAGAGGTGCTGAGCGGGAGGTTTCAAAATGTACGGAAGTGGATGACACGTCAGACCTCCACCACAAACGGTCAAGAAGTGCACCAATCCTGAAGTGGTCAGATTCCCCAAACAAGGAATGATGGGAACATAAAAAGAGTAACTTTATCCAAAAGAAGCAAGTGAAACATGAGCTCAAGAAAGTGGAATATGGAATATTCACTACAAAACAAAAGGCTCAAGTTACAAGACCACTACTCCATGAAAAATGCTGAAATTGTGCAAAGACCCATGTTCGGCGTGGGAGACCAATTTCAAACGGAATAGTTTTCCCTCCAACGGAACTATTCTTCTACTCTCATATATAAGGACGTAAAGACACAGAAGAGAAAAGGTTTTTTTTTGAAAAAGAGGTCAAGAGGTTAACAAGAGGTGTCTGATAAAAACGTTCCAGTGCAAAGTGCTTAACTTGGAATATCATCCTGATATT
>NC_044931.1:16873798-16874325 GCF_003576645.1 Ipomoea triloba
TTTAAAATGATCATTTTGTGGTATAATTTTCAGTAGAGTCCACTTTTGATATAGGTAGAGTTAAAAATAAATTTGATTTCTTCTAAGTTAGATGTTTAATTTGATATATATATTATATACTTACACGAAGGTGGATAATGATGATTAATTGAGAAATTGATTCTCAAAATATATTCGAGGAAAAATGGTGTTCGAAAGACTTTTGAAGGTGACTTCGTCCCACATTGAAAAAGTGATGTAGGTTGCACTATTATATATATAATTTTAATTTATTTTAAAAGAGTTTGCATTGTATAACATAAAAACTGTCCTGCATACGGGTGGAGTGCAACCTGATGAGAGTCATGTCAAGTAATTTTCTTTTTCCTTCCTCTGAAAATAAAAACCCGGATTGGATAAAAGACAATGGTAAAAGACAAAAATGATATTGGAAAGACAAGGATATTGTATTTAGGAGAAATGTAATGCTATTACAAGTGAGTTCAATATGTCTTAACAAGCCAATTACACTCCTATTTATACTAAGT
>NC_044931.1:16875325-16876184 GCF_003576645.1 Ipomoea triloba
TTAGGCACACAAAGTTTTTAAAGTTGCAATTAGGTACATAAACATGTCTATTTAGTTTATCAAGGCATAATTACCTGTTAGCGACCTGTAATACCAGATAAATTAAAATATGACTTTTTTTTGCAAAAAATATTTCAAATAGGCCATCGAACTTTCCCTGAAAAATTAATTAGGCCCTCAAAGTTTTTAAAGTCGCAATTTGGTAGATAAACAAGTCAATTTTATTCATCAAGACATAATTACCTGTTAGTAACCTGTAATAGCAGGTAAATGTAAATATGCCTTTTTTTTTGCAAAAAATATTTCAAATAGGCCATCGAACTTTCCCTGAAAAATTAATTAGGCCCTCAAAGTTTTTAAAGTCGCAATTTGGTAGATAAACAAGTCAATTTTATTCATCAAGACATAATTACCTGTTAGCAACCTGTAATACCAGGTAAATTTAAATATGACTTTTTTTTTGCAAAAAATATGTCAAATTGGCCATCGAACTTTAGTTAAAAAATTAATTAGACCCTCAAACTTTTCGAAGTTGCAACTAGATACATNAATTTAAATATGACTTTTTTTTGCAAAAAATATGTCAAATTGGCCATCGAACTTTAGTTAAAAAATTAATTAGACCCTCAAACTTTTCGAAGTTGCAACTAGATACATGAACATGTTTATTTAGTTAATCAAGGCATAATTACCTGTTACTGACCTGTAAGACTAGGTAAATGTAAATATCACTTTTTTTTTACAAAAAATATGTCAAATAGACCATAGAACTTTACCTGAATAATTAATTAGGCCCTCAAAGTTTATTAAGTTGCAATTAGGTACATAAACAATTCAATTTAGTTCATCAAGACATAAT
>NC_044931.1:16877184-16877823 GCF_003576645.1 Ipomoea triloba
TAGAAAATTTACAAAGTACACAAAGGGAATACTTGGAAACACGTACTAACACGTATAAGGGTTGAGAATTGGCAGAATTGGTGCATTTCTTTTTTGCCTGTTTCTAACACGTACTATTAGTATTTTTTTCATAACTAATATTGTGACCGCACCGGCCACACGTTAAGACATGGCCGCACTGGCACCCTATATATTATTATCATATTTTAACGCTTGCGATTGTGTAATAGTTAACATGCAATGTAAAAATTCTGTATTCTAACATTTGAACATATGATGTTAGAAAATAATCATGTGTGGCTCAAATTAGTCCATGAAGACCAATTCCACCCTCCACGTCGCATGGCAGCATGATTCTTGCATGTTCTCCGAACTACTTGCTTATTCTTACATTTGCCACGTTTTTCTCAATTTTCGATTATTCGCTTTCGCATTATTCCGCTATATTCCTAACAAGTGGTATCAGAGCGGTTTAATTGAGAATTATTTCCAAAGAAGTTCGATATCGAGAAGTTCGACGGGAAAATTAGCTTTTCTATCTAGAATGTTCAGATGGAAGCCGTTCTAACCCAGAACGGTTTGAAGAAAGCGCTAACTGGGAAGAAGAAGAAACCGGCTACAATGACAGATGAAGCTTGG
>NC_044931.1:16878823-16879519 GCF_003576645.1 Ipomoea triloba
ATAGCATGTACAGAGTGATGTAGAAACTGACACAGAGTGTGTTTGAAACTGACACAGGTGGTTTTTTTTTTTTTGTAAGAAACAAAGAAAGTAGAAGAAGTATATGTGATAAAAAGAAACAAAGCACAATTAATTTCAAGTAATGCTTAGATATAAATTCAACAATTCAAACTAAAAATCAAACCAACCTTATCCCCCTTTTTTTTTGTTTTACCTTTTTTTTTTGTGCTTTTTTTGTTTTTTTTTTTTCTCTTTTTTGTCTTTTTATGTCAATAGTAGAATATGTCAAAAGAAGCTTGATGGTATCTAACCTTTATAAGGTCACCAAATCAAAAGCTATGAATATAAAGAGTAAAAGTACGGATAATGAAATGAATAAAAAGAAAAACAGAAAAAAAAAAGGTAGACACAATAGTATATATGAAATTTAAAGTAGCAAGGAAAAGTAAATATGAACTTTAAGATAGCAATAATAGAATAAAGCAAGAACGTAACGGGTATAAGGGAAAAGGAAATGGAACAACAGTAAATATGAAGTTAAAGATAGGAATGATAGAATAAAGAGAAAAAAAAAAAAGGAACTTAAAGATAAGAAAGAAAAAAAAAAAGGAACTTAGCTCTGATACCAAACTGATGCGTACACGGATTGCTTCCCGCAATAAGTGCACACTCAAGGAATCACTCAAGAACCTTTCG
>NC_044931.1:16880519-16881051 GCF_003576645.1 Ipomoea triloba
TTTGTTATATTAGGATTAGATAACTTTAGTTAATAAATTTTAATAGAATTAAGCTTACAGTTAACGTAACTTAAATAAATTAGATATTAGTGTGGGTCCCACTTATTTAATAATCCCTAATTACACTAAGCTTTATTTTTGTTTAGTTTGGTTTGCTGCATTATTTTGTCTCTTTTATTTCATACGTATAGGTGCAGACGAACGGTACGCAATAGCAAAACGGAAGGGCTAGAAAGGTTTAGTCTGGTTCGCGAACAGAGTGGAAGAACTAGCGAAGCGGGAGAAGAAGGTTTCAACAGAAAATACTTGGAGGAAATTGAATTTGAAATTAAAGCTGTGAGAGAAATCAGCCTTTGATTTGGTAAGAGCAATAATTTTAGGAAGAATTGTTGGTTCAGAACCCTATAAAAGGAGAGCTATTCTGATGTATTTTGGGCAGATTATTCCTTTCATATTCTTAGAACTTTAGAATAGTTTTTCTCCATGTCTGGCTAGATTTTATTTATTTTGATTCAAGGATTTGAAGTTTTAG
>NC_044931.1:16882051-16882551 GCF_003576645.1 Ipomoea triloba
TTTGGAGGAAAGGCATAATCTAGAGAAATACAACTTTGCATACTACTATATTTTAAATTGGAGAACGTATACTATTTTGGAAAGTATGGATATTGATGGATGTTGGGTATTGACGATGGGTTAATTGTTAAATATAGATGCTATTGGAGTAATGATGGATTAAGGGATGCTTATGGATTATTCGTGGATTATTCGTGGGTAAATGAGAATGCTTATCGATTAGGGGTTAATAGTGATTATAGTTTAATTAATGATTAATTATTGATTATGGATTGATGATGATTTAATTGGTGATTAATGTTGATTAGTTGATGATGAATAGGTAGAGTAATGAATAGATTATGTTATTGATTCAATAATGATTTTGGGTGGTTATGAATGGTAATTGAATTAATAGTGGACCAATGAAGATTATTACTAGTGATGTGATTATTGGCTATTAATTAATTAATGATGGTTTGGTGATTTAAGATGGTTATAGATGGGTATATGGCTAATAA
>NC_044931.1:16883551-16888167 GCF_003576645.1 Ipomoea triloba
GCTCATGAGGTTTTAGCTGCCAAAGCTGAGTTATTTGTGTGTGTTTCTAGGGTTGCAGAGGAGATTCCTATTTATTCATGCAGGTAATTTGCTTTTTGAAGTTGCAAATTTGTGAAATTAGTTAGATATAAATAATTAGTTAAAATCAAAACTGAAATAATATATAATATATGGTCTTCCAACATTGTTACAGAATTGGAAAATGCTTGCAAAATTGTCTTCCACTGTTGAAATACTAGCAGAATACACATGATTGATGACTAAGAAATCCATATGATGATTGCTGGAACTATTTTCTGCAGATTGTGTTGGGAATTGTCTTCCACTGTTGAAATAATAGCAGAATCCACTTTATATTGATCATTAGGAAATGCATATTTGATGATTGCTAGAACTATTTTCTGCAGATTGTGTTGGGAATTGTCTTCCAATGTTGAAATACTAGCACTCTAGCAGAATCCACTTTCTATTGATCATTAGGAAATGCATATTTGATGATTGATGGAATTATTTTTCTGCAGATTGTGTGGGGAAGTTCATGTTGGTGATCCACCACATAAGATTAGAACATGTTCTGTAAGTGGTAGTCAGAGGAGCAAAGAGCATATTTGGGAGAGAGGGGGTGTCAAACATTTACTGCCTGTTGTGGAGTCTTTTCATATGTATGATAGGTTGGGGAGAGCTGTCTCACATAACGAGCGCCTCGAGGTTGATCGAATTCCAGCTGTTATGGAGTTGTGTATTCAGGCTGGTGTAGACATACCTGACTACCCAACTAGAAGAAGAAAGTTCCCTGTTTACCGCGTTGCAGGGAAGATGATAGATTTTGAGAAGAAGTTTCCCAAGGATTATTCATCTGGAAACCACATACAGACCTCGGGCTTTTGGGGAACCACTAAGAGATCAACTGAAAATGAGAAAACTTTGAGTTTGCCACATCATAATGTGAAAGGTCAGTCTTTGTGATATCCTTTATATAAGTTAGAATCAGTTTGTATTATTTCGTCAATTATCTTTTGCTATACAAAGAATGGAGTGTGTTCATGGGGATATATAAGAAACTCTAGGATATTATGCACCTAGTGATTCACCAGAAACTGATATACCACCTATAAATTGGCTATATCACAACTGAAAATGAGAAAACTTTGAGTTTGTCACATGATGATGTGAAAGGTCAGTTACAAAAGTTGAATTGGCTTATATTATATTCATTAATTATCTTTTGGTATACAAAGAATGGAGTGTGTTGATGGGGACATGATAATACTTTACATAAGTTGAATCGGCTTATATTATACTTGTCAATTATCTTTTTGCTATACAAAGAATGGAGTGTTTCCATGGGGATATGATAAGAACCTCTAGGATATTATGCACCTAGTGATTCGCCACATACTAATATATCGCCTATGAATCTCATGTATTCTGTGAAAAAGAAGTGTAGAATGTGAATCTCACCAATCTACAATGTGTGCTAATTTGAAAGCGTGTATGCAGGATTTGCAGAAATAGGAATGGAAGCGTGGGAGAAAATGCGTTCAGGAGCCATACAGATAATGCAGAAGTACGCTGTTCAAACGTGTGGATATTGCCCCGAGGTCCAAGTTGGACCAAAGGGTCACAGGTTGAGGCAATGCCAAGCCTTCAAGCATCAGATGAGGGATGGACAGCATGCTTGGCAAGAGGCAACCATAGATGACCTTGTCCCACCAGTGTATGTTTGGCATGTTCAAGATCCACATTCTGGTGTGCCTCAAATAGATGCTTTAAAGAGGTACTATGGAAAATTGCCTGCAGTTGTAGAATTGTTTGCTCAAGGTGGGGCTAAGGTTGGAAGTAACTATGATGGCATAATGAGAGCCGACGTTGCTCTTCCTAGTCTAGACGAAGAGAAGCTAGTCGTGTGAAGCTGTGTTAATAGTGGTATCACATCTATATTGATGCCCATCTATGGGGACCTGAACGAGAAGTTCACAGTTCTTCTATAATAACAATGCTTGAACAAGTGAATTTTCAAGAGTAGAATCAACGCTGCAACAGACGATTCATCACGCAAATGGCTATTCCGAGGTACTTTAGAATTAAGGTTGGAAACATTGAGAGATTGAATGATTGTAAATGCATATGTACATATCCATTTTGAGGCTTTGAGCAAATAATATTCATATTTAAATGGAATGAGGAGGTTACAAATTATACTATATGAAGTTCTTTTCATTGCTAGTCTTTCCTCTTGTGCATCTCCCAAATCTAAATTGCAGTCATCTCATGCATATGTAACCTCTTAGTTTGCGCCAAACTCTCTATTCCACTGCTCGAGCTCTTCCCACTTGCTTTTTTGCAGACTAGGCCTGATCACAGTCATGGCCTTCTGAAAGTCAGCATATCTCAGACCTCGTACCTGGAAACCAGAGTGTAAGTTTCACCAACAGCATAAGATACAAGAAATTTAGGTATCAATGTAACGAGAATTAAAAACGAGCATAGTTGTCTTCAGAAGCATCTCTTGCTCATAATAAGTGCAAACTCTAAGAAGTTGTAATAAAGAAAAATGTCCATATTGACATATTGTTACAATTAGGAGCTTGAGGAACTAAACCAGAAATTATGAATCTATGATATAAGATGTACTGAAGCATAGAGAGTTTAGTCTCTTTTTATTTTTATTTTGTTTTCATCTTTCATTATCTCTCTCCGGTTTCTTTTATTCTCTCCCTCTTTTTTCCACATCTCTGTCTTTTGCCAGAATGCAGAGTAGAGAAAAATTGAGGATAAATAGATCGCCACAGGCACACGATCACAAATAGATTGGCAATGGTTCTAACATTCTTGCAGTGGGGTGTCTAAGAAGAAAATGGCGAAGCAAAATTTATTAGAGAAATCATGTTGTAACGTTGACCACCAGAGAGTAGGGCTACCTGATTTGCCTTCACTGTGAGAATGTTCGAACCAAGCTCTCTGATTGGCATCATTGCGGCTTCCTCACACAACGCTTGAAGATCGCTTCCAGAATACCCTGTCAAATTAAATTCAGAATCAGTTTCAGATAAGATACAAGAACAAGAGATGAAGGTTCCCGAGAACATTAACCAACTTATACAGCGTAAACATTCCTACCTTCTGTCTCTTTTACAAGTTTTGCTAGATCTCCATCTGGCAAAGATAAGAGAAAAGACAATGTTAACTAACAAGAGAAAAGAGTTGCTCAACTTGAAAGTATTGTAATATGCATCCCCGTTGCCAAATATCTACTCACCAGGCAAAGAGAATTGTTGTCCCTTTAGTCTGTGCTTTAGGAGCTGTCTTCTAACACCAGCATCTGGCAAAGGAATATATATTCTCTTCACCTGTCATAGGGTGGGAGTAAAGTGGATCAGGAAGCAAAATGATATATGATTATGTAGATTAACTGTAACACAACATATCACAGTGGAAAGAATGACATTATTCAAACTACACACATACAACTTTCTGCCCTTCAATTTCACCCAAGGAGTCTTTTGGGGAAATTTAAAAGAAACAAGCAACAGGACAGTTTCATATCCTTTTGTTTTTTAATACAAGAATTAATGGAAGAAGATACATTCCCATGATCTGTGCAGCGCCATAACCCAGCAACCATGTAATTCTTGGAGCAGCGTGAATCCATATCAGGGATAAATTAAAACTAGCATACTAACCAATCTCCTGAGAACTGCATCATCCAATTCCTGTGGCTTATTTGTTGCACCTGAAATAACAAGATGACAAGTTAGAAATGGCAGGAAAAAAAAAGTGCAGTGAAGTATATATTTTGAGAGTAGAAGTATAGAACCAGTGAGGATTACTGTTTCAAGCTGACAAAGTAAGACATGGAAAATAGAAAACCAGTGGAAAAAAAAAAGCATACGGATGTGGAGTAATGTCACTATTAGTGCCATCAATCTGGTTATTGCACTAACACAAGCCATACAAGTTTACATTGTGCAGAATTAAAGACGGAGAATGGACACATGGCCTCAGAAACAGCAAGGAGAATATTTCAAACAATAAATGCATCTTACCGATGACAATTACCAAATCATCTGAACTAGATGTAACCCCATCGAACTGGATTAGAAATTCTGATTTCAACCTCCTGCTGGCTTCATTCTCATTGGCCGTCCTAGTTGACATAATACTATCAATCTGTTAACCACAGAGATATTCTCAAAGTAAGGATCTAACAAAGGATGAATTATGAATATAAATGTCTGGCAAAATTGCCACTATAGTCCCCTTCAATCCATTCCTTAGATATGAAGGAAAAGAGAATGAGTGGATGCTGCTTCTTCTTACTCTTTAAAAAAAATAAAATATTAACTGACCTATAAACTGAATAAAACAAAACTTTGCAGTCAGTTGCAATTTTAGCTAAAGGCCTAAAGCTTTAAATTTTTACAATTTATATCAACTTTTGATTTTTTCTTTTAATGCAATTTTAGCCAATTCCCAGTTTTGGTCAAACTTCATCCAACCTGGCGTCCAAATATATATAAACTGTTAGAATTGTCTTCCTTGAGCAGTGTGAACTAAGCCTTGGGAGCTGAAATGAACATACTGTAGCCTTGGGAGCTGAAAAGATTATTGGGTAG
>NC_044931.1:16889167-16889742 GCF_003576645.1 Ipomoea triloba
TTAGAAGCATAACCAAGGAAAATGCATTTGACAGCTCTAGGGTTTAATTTACCCGTATTGGAATGAGCATATGCAGGACATCCAAATACTCTTAACATAGAGTAGTCAACAGGATTACCTGACCAAATTTCCTCTGGAATGTTGAAATCGAGGGATGAATGTGGAGACCTATTTACCAAATAGGATGCAGTAGAAACCGTCTCGGCCCAAAAGTCACGCAGTTTCCATAACCCAGCATTAGAGAGCATACAACGAGCTTTCTCTAACAGAGTCCTGTTCATACGTTCGACAGCACCATTCTGCTGGCGTTTTCCATGCAAGGTCTTGTGCCTGGCAATTCCTTGTGCTGCACAGAACTCGTTGAAATCTGACTCACAGAACTCCAAGCCATTGTCTGTCTTGAGCTTCTTGACCTTTTTCCCTGTTTGAGTCTCAACGAAAATTTTCCACTTTTTGAAAATAGAAAATGCCTGATTTTTATGTTTCAGGAAATAAACCCAGACTTTACGAGAAAAGCCATCAATAATATAAATAGACATAAAATATCTACAGCCTCACATAGACTGGACTTTGGT
>NC_044931.1:16890742-16894268 GCF_003576645.1 Ipomoea triloba
GCACTGGGACAACGTAGTACTTCACACCGCCTTTGACGGCCTTCCCGTCGGTATCGAGCACCGCGGGGGGTGTCTGAGCTGCCTCGCAAAGCCAGGCTGAGAAGAGAAAGAGAGATAAGAATAAAAATGGAGTCTCCATTAAATTCCTATCTCTTGAAAATATCTATTAAGCTTCTTTATGAGATGAGAGTTTGAGATGAGGGAAGAGCCACGAACCTGGATGGCTAGGATTTAATAGGCTCAGAGGTGTGGGATGTGTATTAAATGATTTATGGATTTGTTCCTTTTTTGTCACCAACCTGATTGATGTGTATTTAATAGCTTGTAGTGTAATTTTTTATTTTTTTTTTTGAGTACTACTCACTCTGTTACAATGCAGTATCGGTTCATAACTACTTTCTCGACCTACTAAAACACAAAGAGACTGAGGCTTGAACCTACTCCCATCATCCATATGAGGAGTGTAAACCGGGACACCGGGTGCCACTAGACCACAAGGTCTTTGGCTTGTAGTGTAATAGTAAGCGTTTGAACTAATAAGTAATATTATAGCTAGGTCATAGTTTCGAGGTATTTGTCGCATTTGAACCAAATGCGGAATGAATGTGATGGAGTTAGTTTTGGGTGAATTATATTTTTTGCTGATAAAAGAAGTAAGAGAAAATGGTCTGGCTAGGAGAGTGTTGAACTTGTTAGAACAAGTTCAATGGTAAAATTTAAATTTAAATATTTTATTTTAAAAAATTTGTATGAGTGTAATTAGAGGAGGGAGAGAACCAAAAAAAAAAAAAAAAAAAAAAAAGAAAAAGGTTAAGACTTGTCTCTAACTACGAGCCTTTGTGCGCGTTATGCCGTTATGTCACACATATATAACTTTAATTTTATTCAGATAAAAATTTACGTCTAACAAAATCTGTGTTGTGGTATCTCTCTCTCTCATCTGTCATCTCCCATCACATACTTAGGAAAATAAAACAAATTAAAAAACTCATGTAAACCCTATTTTTCTTTAACCAATAACGATGATTTTATGTAAGAAGTTATTCAAATTTACATTTTTAATCTTAGTTATAATAATAAATTTTAATCATTTTATCAATCATGTTTGCGGAAATTGTATCCAAAATTAAAGTAATATTATAATTAAGTTTTCCAAGTATGCGGACCCAAGATGAATTGAAGAAATACTTTCACGTCAAACATAGCTGCTTTAATTTGGGCAGTGATGTTTGAACGGATAAGATGGAATCGATCATAAATTCGACAGCGCACACCGTCAATGGGTTGTTTGATTGGATATAGTTGCAATTCAATTACAACACGATTCTTTGGCTACTTGAATTACCGTGTTTAGTTGGAGAGAATTATAATTTTATCAAATTGCAGCTCTGTCATTTGTTGATTTGCAATTTATACCCTCAGCCGAAACAGGGAGGAGGGCTCGATCTAGCCTCCACCGGCAACGAGACCTGCCCGAAGAGCGTGGTCCAAGTCGCCCCAAAAGTGGCGGGCAACTCGGTATCGTTCTTCCCCGCTGTGAACCCAAACGGCGCAGTTCGCAATGGGACAGATCTCAACGTCGTGTTCTCTGGCTCAAACACAGGATGCCCGGAGTCTACTGTCTGGCAAATCGCACACGATGCGGAAAACATTGACGTCGTTCAGTACGTGTTGAGCGGTGGAGATAAGGGAAACCCGAGTCCTTCCACGGCGAGAAGCTGGTTCATGATTCTGAAGACCAATAATGGTTACAAGTTTAAGTTTTGTCCGCCGGAGTCGTTGTGTGACTGCAATTCTATTTGCATGGATATTGGCATTATGGTCGAGAACAGACAAAGGCGTTTGGTACTAGAATTAGGCCTTACACCTTTGGAGGTCAACTTTAAGAAGGCTTAAATGTTCTATCTTTCTAATCCTATGTTATCTTAGGGATGTGGATGTAGTGTTACAATACCATCCCTGATCCCTCAAGAGAAAACTTGTCAAGAATAATTAAATAATAAAACATTATTGCGTATATTGGTTGTTTGGTTATAGTACGTACTGCGCACTATTATTTCTCTTTAGTTTTATACAAAAAATAATGCTACATGCCTACATGTATATGGAGTGGCTGTCATTGGCTTCTGGTGGAAAATATCATGTCCAATGATTAAATATGTTAGGCAACTACAAGCATTCAACTTTTATTACTTAGACAATTATTGACAAAATTGTGCTTTTATTACTTAGACACTTGTTGATTTTGGGTGAGTTTCTCTTGGATTTGAGGCCTACTTACTCAATCTCCATGACTTATGCATATTGATTTTTTTTTTTAAACATGCACTTCATTTATTAATTAAAATAAATAAGTAAAAATAGGAAGGAAGACATTTCCCTCAACCTTGCAAGACCAAGAAGACATGCTCTCTATGACAAAAATTATGCTATCTATACAAAGTACCTAAACTAATACAACACTTAGGCACAAAGCGCAAAAAACTTAAGCAGCTAAAGTAAAAGAATAACACCTGTAAACATAACGCAAGTAACTGACCGCAAACAGCAAGCCCAAGGAAGTTGCCAGGTTCCACCCCCAAGGGTGTGTTTGGTAACTCGAAAAATGACTTCCGAAAAATGTCTTCCGAGTTTTCGGTGTTTCGCATCGTCCGGAAAATGCGGTCAACGGAAAATGTTTTCCGTTGGCCAAGGAAAATCAGTTGGCCATTCCGGAAAAAGACTTATAGAATTCCGTAAGTCATTTTCATGCATGGCCAAAATGGCCGTTTCGCATGTTCTCGGCCAAAATGACCATCTCACCGATAACCAGAGCCGGACCTTTTTTCCTTTTTCTATATCTTCTATAATAAATATTATTATTTTATATATTTTTATAAAATAATAAAATATATAATTATACAATTCTACTCATTTTGAAATCAAACACACCAAAGCAGTTTTTCATAACGCAATAACCAAACACTAAAAAGAAAACTATTTTCTCAAAAATGACTCATTTTCCAGAAGTCATTCCTGCTTTCCAAACGGACCTGTGAACTGAAGAGCTATGCTAGCTCCCACATCAAGGGCGATCACTCAAAGAGTACCAAGTCACCTAACAAACAACACTCATACAGCACTTTTGGTTCACGGAATGAATTTTGAGGTAATAGGAATGCTATTCCATAAGGAATGGAATAGGCAAGGAATAGAATAGGAATTGTATTCTATTGTTTGGTTCGTGGAAGGAATGGACACAGGGCAATCAATGCCAATTCAAGAAGGCTGAAAAGCACACAGGCCGCACAAAACAACACTACATAGCACATAGGTTGCCCAAAAATATGGCACACATGCTACCAAATAAAGATGTAACATAGGCCGCACAACATAACGACACACAGGCTACCAAAAAACTATAATTATAAACACAAAGATAAGTTTAAAGCTCAGACCTAAGTGACACGCAGACGAGAAACAACAACGTCTAGTCCACAAAGGAAATAAATAACTATTTTGATTTTGGACTATTTATTTATTTATA
>NC_044931.1:16895268-16896037 GCF_003576645.1 Ipomoea triloba
AAAAGAAAGATTAAAAAGAGGGTGGGGGATGCAACACGAGGACTTCCCAGGGGGTCACCCATCCTAGTACTACTCTCGCCCAAGCACGCTTACCTTCAGAGTTCTGATGGGATCCGGTGCATTAGTGCTGGTATGATCGCATCCGTCACGTACTGCGCGCAAAATGTACTTGACCCTCTCTCTCCGCGCAACTTCTCTCGCCCAAGGGGGTCACCCATCCTAGTACTACTCTCGCCCAAGCACGCTTATCTTCGGAGTTCTGATGGGATCCGGTGCATTAGTACTGGTATGATCGCATCCGTCACGTACTGCGCGCAAAATGTACTTGACCCTCTCTCTCCGCGCAACTTCTCTCGCTTAGCGGTTTAGCGGTTTAAAAGGATAGTACCCTTAGCGAGCGGTCCAGCGGTTTAAAAGAAAGATTAAAAAGAGGGTGGGGATGCAACACGAGGACTTCCCAGGGGGTCACCCATCCTAGTACTACTCTCGCCCAAGCACGCTTAGCTTCGGAGTTCTGATGGGATCCGGTGCATTAGTGCTGGTATGATCGCATCCGTCACGTACTGCGCGCAAAATGTACTTGACCCTCTCTCTCCGCGCAACTTCTCTCGCTTAGCGGTTTAGCGGTTTAAAAGGATAGTACCCTTAGCGAGCGGTCCAGCGGTTTAAAAGACTCTCCGCGCAACTTCTCTCGCTTAGCGGTTTAGCGGTTTAAAAGGATAGTACCCTTAGCGAGCGGTCCAGCGGTTTAAAAGAAAGATTAAAAAGA
>NC_044931.1:16897037-16897870 GCF_003576645.1 Ipomoea triloba
GAGCTAATCTGCTAAAACATGAAGTAAGAACTCACGCAACACCCCCAGCAAAAGATATATACATTAATATAAGGGAATGTTTTACATGAAATAGCAGGAAAGAAAGAAGATAAAGAACAACATGAATTTCGAATGCATGTAGACATCGAGAGCTTACTGCTTGTCTGCTTTCCTCTTCTCGTTTATGGCTGCTCGTGTCTTGATGGGGTCCTTGGAGTTCACCTGCTCTAGATATTTATCTGATACGTCCAGGTGAAGGTAATTGATAAAAGCTTCACCTATGAAGCTGCCTTCAATCACCCCATCTCTCCACCATTCGATGCATTCCAGAGGATTAAGGCCGCTATGAAGAGATAAGTCAGTTTTGGCAAGAAGACTTACTATGATTCCATTGAGGTACTCAGTTGAGTCATCTTTGAACCCTGACTTAAAGTTTTTCATAAATTGCTCATCTCTCTTCTCTTTGGCCGTTTGTTGTTCTTGTCTTTTTCTTCTCCTTTCTCTGTCTTCTTGTCTCCTTCTTTCCATTTCCAGTGTATGCTGGACCCTTAAGATTTCTGCTCTTTTTGCTTCCTCCAGTTGTTTGCTCAATGACTTTGGAACTTTTGGAAGAGGTCCAGCTGGTTCACTTGCTGCCCTTTTCTTGCTAGTTGTTGATGTCCTTCCCTGAGTATTATTTTCCCCCTTGGTGGCATCATCGGCTCGGGAAAGGAGGGTGGACATGCCTTCGAAGAGGGCTTGAAGTTGGGCAGGCACTTGGTTCGACAGATCATCGAGTAGTGCTTTCATCACGTCCTGTCGAAGTTCACTGGAATATTGGAAGGCTCGAAGCT
>NC_044931.1:16898870-16899764 GCF_003576645.1 Ipomoea triloba
ATATAACTATGGTAATATTTAATTAAAATATAAATGAATTCAAACTTACCATTGAAGAATGTAAGAAAAAATATTGTGTATGCATGTGCATGGTAATGTTAATGTGAAAAGATAACAGAAGTTATAACGGTAGGGATATTTCTGTCCAAAAAATTATGTAGTACAATTTTTATAGTATTAGGTACAACAAAAATTAACGGAAAAAACAGACATAAACCAAATTTTAATTTTTTTAAATATTGCATTTAAGCTAGTGATCATGTCTTGGTGGTGACACTACCCTACTAAATCCGTACTAATGACTCTTTATGTTTTTGTATACAACTGACCCTATTACATTGGGGTATATGTTCATCTCTACTCTTCTCAACTTGTTTTGCACAAAGAGTCAATTTCAATATCTCCTCCATTGAGGCTCGAACTCATGACCTTTAATTTGAGGGAGGCCACTACATGCCATTTGAGCACAAGGTGCTTGGCTACTAATGACTCTTTAATCCTACTTATATTATTGGTTAATGGGAGAGAGTTAGTCTTCCCCTTCCTCTCGTTGTTGGCAAAAAAAATAAAAATAAAAAAAATTACCAAGATAGCAAGAAGAGTTCTTCTTCTTCTTCCTTCTTCTTTCTTCTTCTTTTCCAAAATTGCCTTCCAATAAATAATAAAATAAAATTCAAGTGTTAGGAATCATCCTTTCAAATTAAAGCCTAGTAAGTGATACGAATCTTCGTAAGGAGGATCCGTAACAAGGAATTATTGCCCAAGATGTTCTCAAATTCAATAGATAAGGAGTTACCTTTTGTAATACCCCGTATTTTATTAACATTATCCTAAGGCGTTGACATTCCTAAGTTATGATCTTCAGATATTTCAAAAGAATTTTTATAAGTGAGT
>NC_044931.1:16900764-16901361 GCF_003576645.1 Ipomoea triloba
CTTTTCCTTCCGGGTGATATAGTACTCGGCGAATAGACTTCGCCCACAGTATGAATGATCATACACATAACTACCATGCGGGAAAGACACTTTAAGCCCATCTTTATCCCGTAGGTTAACAAGGTCCTTCACGACTTTTACTAGAACTAAGGTTTGAAAACATTTTTCTACTCTTTTCCTTTCTTGCTTTGAAAATATTTTGGGCATACTTGGGTCAATTCCAATACTCGGAAATTGATTCCCCCTTTTACCAAATCCGGAAATTCCCCTTTTCTTTTGCAAAACATTTGAATAATCCACTAACAACCTTTCACAATGGTAATTCAAGTGTAACTATTCTACACTTTTAACCCCACATTTTTCACATAAGTCTCGTACTTGACACATACATCTCAATGCATATAACATATACACTTCCCAACATTAACATGGGCATAACACACAAAATACATTTATTCTTTACATACACATAATACCACCTCCTTATACCATTTATAAGCTCACACATATGTAACACTACCTACATAACACATGTGCATAACTACATAGTATTACACTTCTTACTAACAACATATATAATTACGGTTTATACATACC
>NC_044931.1:16902361-16902960 GCF_003576645.1 Ipomoea triloba
GTCAAAACATTGCGAATATTCCAAAGATAAAACACAAGTCAATATCAACCGTTTTCCCTCCCTGGCAACGACGCCATTTGATTTACCGCGGTTTTGTTTGTTAAAATAAAAGATTGTTGGGGTTACCCCCTAGTTGTGTCGGCATCTAGAAGTATTGACAAGTCTTTAATCAATGGAATATTTAGCATTTACTCATTCGCGTCATTCTCACATAGTATCAAAGAATATTGAATGAATGAATGTTGTAGTAAACGAGATACAAAGAAAATTGTTGAAATCAATAAAGAAAAGCAAGGAAATGAATTTATAGTGAGCTATAATGCATCGTAGTGTGTTTATGGTTAATGAAAAATTGCATTGCAAAGGTGGTTATTCTCGGGGGTTTAGGAAATACCATTTTCCTCGCGGTCTACTAGGATATGCCTAGGTTTGGCCTTTCTTTTGTCATTCTCCTTGTGGTTCGGTTTATTTCAAGATTGAGAGAGAGTAGGCCTTGGTTGGACCTAGCCCTCGTTTGCATGTACCCTACAAAAATGTTGAAAGAATCAAAGTTTCGTACCCGAACAAAAAGTAGTTGTTTTAGGGAGGTTAGTACAAAC
>NC_044931.1:16903960-16904709 GCF_003576645.1 Ipomoea triloba
CAATCGATAAAGGATATCCGATAACATCGGAAAATGGATAAGAAATGTGGTTTAGTAAAGATGAGGAAGGCGTAGTGTCGACCAACTCATCACAAAAAGAATACTCCGTAATATCGGAAGATGGGTCAACAATTTTGTTTGGAAAAGATGAGGAAGAAGCTGGGTATGCCGTCTCATCCCATAAGGAATACCTAGCAATATCATAAGTGGTGTAGGAAAATTGGTCTGGAAAATAAGCTTGGCTCGCCATTTTTGGAAAAAATGACGTTCAAAAACAAAGAGAGAATAGAAAAAGATAATTCAGTGACAAAGAATAAGGTAAAACACCATTGAGGATAGTAAATGATGGAGATTCTGAGATTTGAAATAGCAAACACACCTTTCAATGATGTCAGATATTAAGCTTGTCAAAAAACAAACAGTTCACGATCGAAAGTAATTGGTCGCATCCGAATCGTAAAAAAAAACAGTACACTTGACAATCGTGCCAAATTTTAAATCAATTATGTCGGCTAATTGTCCAAGTGTGACAAAAGTAAAACAGTTAAAAAGTTATTATATGTAAATATAGTCCAACCATGAGGTGCTTATGTGAGGTTGTCACAAGCGCAATAGTTCTTTGTCGGATGTCATTAATCATGCTAAATTTATCCCAAAAAAAAAATTCACACGCGAAGTTCAAAAGTAAAATGGAATCCTAAAACCATTTGGTTGATAGATCATTTGTTTGGTTTTCAGCCGAACATAGG
>NC_044931.1:16905709-16911616 GCF_003576645.1 Ipomoea triloba
CCCCTCGAGACTTGCTTGTACGCCACTTGAGAGCATATACCACTCGAAAGTATGTAGTGCAAGGAAGTCTCGACACTATAGTACGTTAAGATATAAGGCCGTTTTAACTCGTGCCAAGGAGATATGGATATGAGGCCGTTTTAACTCGTGCCAAGGAGCCATGATCAATATGAGGCCGTTTTAACTCGTGACAAGGAGTATCATTTAGCTTCTTCCATTTCAAATTTCATACGGGGTTTGCCCCCATATCGGTGCCTATAAAGAGATGAGAGGCAAAGCTGTCCCACTAGGTGTGCCAAAATATGTAAACACAAAATTTTGAAAAAATATATTTGTTTCAAAATTGATTACATGTTAAGCATCAATATGCGGTGTGGGTACTAGCTCCAGATATATGGTCCTCTGATTCTTGAATTGATGTCTTGGACGCTCCATTGAATGGCCTCCGGATTTCAAGTGGCTTGATATTCAGAGAAGAACTTATATGATTGTTCTTCTGAAGGGCCTCCGGATTTCAAATGGCTTGATTTTCAATTGCCCCTCGAGACTTGTCGGGACATGCTGTTTGATGCGCTTGGAGCGAGAAAGTCTTGAAATTCAAAATTTGACACAACCTTAAGTCAATGGATCAAAATAATAGATCAAGCTTCAATCGACCCATTAATTTTAATAAACATATGCTTGGAAGAAAAAATTGGTACTCAGGCCCAAATAAAATTGGCTCAGGGCCCAATATGTAAATCCAATGACACACACTGCAGATCCAACACTCCAACGTACCAAGAATAAAAAATCCCTTAGAATTAAATACAAATCAGTAGGGTTTGAACCAATCCAAGGTAATAATATTAAAATATAGAATTATCTCTAAGCAATCGTGTTTCCCTCCTGATTACTAGTTCAGCATTCACAAACCCAGTTCATATCAAACTCAAATTCTTCACTCCATGTTGGACTCAAACACTCCCAAATCACCTATAAATAGAGCCATAATGCATCATTTTTTCCATCAGCGTTGAACAAGAAGATTGAGAAGAACGATTCAGAAGATATTGAGAACAGCGATTCAGAAGATTGAGAACAGCAATTCACAGAATTTCTGATCAGGTACATTCTTAAACAACTTCCTTTCATCTTCCCTACATACACTTTCATTCGCAGGAGTAAGAAGAGCAACATTCAAGAACAGCAAGAAATCAATCAAGATACTGTCGAAATTTTTTTCCTTCTCCACTGTCAAATTGCTACAATGAAGAGCAACGGGAAGTCTACCGAGTAGAACAACCACCGAAGCGCGGTATCATTGATGCCGCCCGAGAGTGGGTTTCTACTCGGAGTGGACGGATTTCCGTTGTTGACCGAGCTTCTCACTGGACCATTCAATCCGCCGACGCCACCGGGGAACCAGAACTGCTACGCCGCTGCTTTCAGAGTCCAGAGGTCGCTGGAGCTTCCTTCACCATTTGCCGCCGAGCTTGTGGATTGAAAAATAGAGACCGAATAGTGAGCTGGGGTTCGCTGCCGTTGAAACGCTTTGCAGAGCTTCCCTATTGCTATCGCAAACTGGTGTCGAAGAAAAGAGCTTCATATCACTAAGTGACTTCAACTTTATGGAGACAGACTTGACATTGTGATTTCTCAGATCTTCACGTGGCTTGTATTGGGAATGAAATAAGACATTGTTTCAAATGGGCCGCAACCCCCACTTTCCTTTTTACAACATCACTACACATATATCTCAAAATTATTTGCTACATACACATACTTTTGTTTCGTTTTTTTCGTTTTCCGCTTTTCGCTTTTCCCTTTTTTTTCTTTTTCTTTTCAATCTTTCATTTTCTCTTTTTTTTTTTTTAGTTTTGCTCTTTGATTTCTACAATTTTTTTTTGCTTCTTTCTTTTTCTTTCTATTTCTAAGTTTTTTTGTTTCTTTCTTTTATCTTTTTGATTCAACAAAGTTAATCATTATTATTATATCATTCCTTAGATAATAATAATAATAATAACAATAACAACTTTGTTAATAGTGATATAATAATAATAACTTTGTTAATAATGATGATAATAATAATAATAACTTTAATCATTATCATCATTACTTTTTTTTGCAGTAATTTTTCTCAATTTTGACATAATCTCAACACGGTTCAAAGATGGTGCAATTTCAAGATCAATGGTTTGATGGACGAAGGACTTTGGTGATATCAAGCACCAAGAGTGACCATAAAGTCACATTGTCCGTCAATCAACCCCTTGCATCCCCTTCACCGCCAAAGCTCACGGTGTCATATCACGAACGCAATTGGACTCATGAGTATGACCTCCCTCCGTCCAAGGTGTGGACCTTGCAACCAGGATTGAAACACGAACCCTCCACAAACATCCTTCCCACGCTGGGGAGTCTCATAATCGATGATGAGGTCAAGTGGGGTAAAGACATCGATTTTGAAGGTGAATTCATTTACACGCCAGGATACTGGGAATGGGCTGAAGATGCACTTAACTTCTTCAGAAAACCTCTAAGGGAAGGCATGATATACGATGCCGTGTTCGCGTCATTATTCACATATGACCGCAACGTCGACATTGTCCAAGCTTTTTGCGAAGCATGGTGCCCACGAACCAACACATTAATTACCTCCTCCGGCGAGATGTCTATATTACTGCGAGATTTATACATGCTTGGAGGGTTGCATTGCTTGGGGGCATTTACGATGAGCGCATCCCAAATGCCTTGGACTTGGCCAAGGGTTCATACAAATGTTGTGCGTACTTATTCGAGGCGTTCTTCCATTTAACTCAACAAGAAGATCACACCACTTTTGTTCAAGCATCCCGATGGATCGACTTTTGGTGCAGGAAAACCCGAAGATATGCAGCTCCTCCACCTCGAAAAGGGAATAAGAAATCTTGACCAAAGGCTACTCACAACCCAAGCGGGATCCTTGAAGCTGCTCCTAGATGATCACACGTAAGTGAAGCACCCTTCGTCGAACTAAACATCCCTCCAAATCTTGAACAAGAAGTCTACTTAGCAGCATTTCTGGCGTGTTGGCTCTGTACGTTCGTACTACCGGGCAACCCAACGACAACTATTCGCCCTGAGACTTTTAATATGCCCTGCAAAATGGTGAAAGGGATTAAGGTATGCCTCGCACCTCCAGTCCTTGCCAGCATCTACTATTAGGGGTGAGCATCGGTCGGTTTCGGTCGGTTTTCGGTTAATAACCGAAATAACTGAAAAAAAATTATCCTTCGTATAACCGACCGAAATAACCGACTAAATACTCATAACCGAACCGACCGAAAACCGAAATTTTCAGTCGGTTTCGGTCGGTTATTTTTAACCGAACTTAATTACTGTAATTTCTTAGAAATATTAGTCTATACTTTAAAAATTTAACGCTAACTGGGTATCAATGCTCTATTTAATTTGATTCAAATCACACAATTATAATCACTAGTAGTAAGCAGTAAGATTTCGCAAAAAAAAACAGTAAGCATTACAAAATTTAGCAGTGAAGCAGCATACTAAGCAATAAAGATAGTGTATTCGTGAATAGTAATTTAGTATTAGGTTAGTATATATATTCAATGTGTACAAAATTTAGCAGTGAAGCCGTATACTATGCAGTAAAGATAGTGTATTACTGTATTAGTAAATGGTAATTTAGTATTAAGTTAGTATATATATATATTCAATGCGTGTTGGGCAGTTTGGGTTAAGTGGCAGTAAAAGGCTAAAAGCAAGCTAACATAATTATAAAAATGAGTATATTTACTGGGCTACGTAAAAATATATGGGTTTCTTCCTCGGTTTTTCGGTCGGTTTCGGTTTTTTTTGGCTCAAAACCGATAATCGACCGAAAAACCGAAATGACCGAATTTTTTTTAAAGCCGTAACCGAAAACCGAAATTTTCGGTCGGTTCGGTTATCGGTCATCGGTTTCTCGGTCGGTCCGGTTTTTTTGCTCACCCCTATCTACTATGGGTTAAACTCGATTTCAGAGTCTATCTCTCCTGGTCAAATGGCCACTCCCTTCCCCATCCATTTTGTATATGGATGGCTATCAGCTTACTTCAATACTCACTTCAAGACCCCTAGTCTCATGTCGTCGTCTCCAAAGATGGTCACTTCTTCCAGAGAAGGCGGTGCTAAGTATTACGACAGAATTGATGCTCGTAAGAGGATTTTTAAGGGCGAATACGCGTCTTGGCTTTGCACATCTCGTCAAAATGGTAGAGACTTCTTTTTCTATGATGACAAGAGAGGGGGCAAAGAGAATTTTGAATATTTCATATGTTTGTGCCTTGGTTTTCTTGTTTTACGCCAAGGACGCCAATGTAAGGCTGAGTCTTATGTACCCCATCGCTTCAGTCGTCAGTTTGGATTCTACCAAGCATCTGCCCCCGGTTTGTTACTGACGGATGACCACGACGTCACACTTGCTAAGGGATTTCAACTCCATCGCCAGTATGAGCACTTCAACTCTCTGTCTAGGGCAACATTTCCCATGAACCCGACTATTCCAAAGAAACATGTCTCAGACACCTACAAAGCCTGGTTGGTTGACGTGCATGCAAATCTCCTTGAGAATCGCATCAAAGACATAGTCATTAATGGTGACCCAAACGTAACCGTTAGGAAGGGAATAACTCAAGAGCAAAGGGATCAATTGGATACTTTGAGAAAAGGCAAAGCACCAGTACAGGATGCCCCCCACGATCAAGTGTCAGAGCATGCAACCCAAAAGAGAAGGGAGGAGCAAGTGAGGCACCGAAGCTCGGACGAGGATGTTGATAGTGATCGCAATTTTAAACGAAACAGAAAACCATCGAACGAGGTTAGGAAACTTTCCTAAACTTTTCCCTTTCACAATGACTCAAAATCTTAACCTTATTGATATATGTATTCCTTTTATAGGGTTCTGTTGGGCTACATGTCAGTAATGACGCCCGGTCGTCGAATCAACATTCTTCTATAGGCGAGGTGAAACATAGTGACAGTTTTGAATCCCTTAATCAAGTGGTAGCATCTCATCAATCACTGCCGCCCTCAAACCCACCTCACCAAGAAGCACAACCGGAACCGTCCCATGTCTCCATTCTTCCTGGTGCAGATTCCTTCATGTCACGGTATATGGCCATGATCGCAGGCATTTGGAATGATATTTGCGAGAAGTTAAATGAACATTCTCCAACTTCAACATGTTTTTCCCTAGTATTCAAGCCAGCCCCAAGAATATCTGTCTCATGTTGATGAAGCACCTTTGGCATGTATTGAGCCAGGGTAACTGGTGTTCGCAGCTTGTTGGGATACCCCTTCTTCTTCGCGTCAAAGACGAGGTCTCTTGCTAGCTTTTTCTCAATCCATCGCTTCGTCATTCTCTTCAATGGCCTAACAGGCCCAACATCATTCCTTTGCTTTCTGCGGGTAACGAGTACCCAATCCTTCTCGTAGACCGAATCAACCTGTGGTAGCTTTGAGTGTTGCCCCCCAGTGTGTTTCACAATAAAGGGAAGCGGGCGTTTGCATTGCTTGCCCCCATCTTTCTCATCATCCTCCATGAGTAATGGTGCAAACATTCCACATGAGATTTGGTTAGAGCTTGCAGTTGCATCAGTCTCATGTTGATACAATTTCGAATATATACAATTTTAAAAATCTATAAACACAAAAAATTCGAAATTATATATATTCACAATATCGGTTTGCAGTGTGTGTGTAATTGAAGGTGCGGGTACAAGCTCTGGATATATGGTCCTCTGATTCTTCAATTGATGTCTTGAACGCTCCATTGAAGGGCCTCCGGATTTCAAATGGCTTGATCTTCAAGTGGAGGTTTGGATCAACATGATAGGCATGATTTTCAAGGAGGGGCTTTTACATTTAGGATCATTTTATTGA
>NC_044931.1:16912616-16915352 GCF_003576645.1 Ipomoea triloba
CATCAGATCTAATATTGTTCAGATAATTTATGTGGTCTTTACTGAGTTCCAAGGCTCTATCACTTTGTGCTTTTAATATACTTAGCTTTTTGTAATCATCTAGAGTTTCTAGCAACAGTTCAATTAGTTTTGACTTTGAGAGACACTGAAGAGTGGAGGAACTTACTTCTTCTGATGGAACTTGATCAGTTCCTTCTGTTCTAGCCATAAGGCAGAGATTTGCAGTTTCTTCATTTGGTTGTTCCTCATCGTCTTCTGAGTCTGTTGCTTCGCCCCATGCAGCTATCATGGCCTTCTTGAAGTTTGGTCTGTTGAAGGTAGACTTGTTAAAGCGATCTTTGACCTGTTCCTTCCCTTTTCCTCTGGTCTTGTCGTTCTCCCACAGAGGGCATTCACGAATTTGATGATCAGTTTCTCCACATTTGAAGCAACCTTGCTCAGTTTTGGAACTAGTGATTTTCTTGGCAAAGTTCCTTCCTTTCTGGTTTCCTGGTTTGAAGTTCCTATAGAGCTTTCTCATTCTTCTGACCAGCATGGCAGCCTCTTCTTCATCTGGTTCAGATTCATCGAGTTCCTCAGCCTTTAGAGCAAGTCCTCGACTTCTTGAGCTCTCAGGAACAGCAGCTCCAAGATGCAATTCGTGTGTCATCAAGGAACCAGCAAGTTGTTCAATGTTGAACTTGGTGAAGTCCTTGGTCTCAAACAGTGCAGTGACCTTTGTTCTCCAGCGATCATCTTGTGGCATGCTTCTTAGTATTTTTCTTACCTGTTCATCTGTGGGAATGATTCTACCAAGAGAAACTAATTCATTGGTTATGTTAGTAAATCTAGTGAACATTTCTTGAATAGTTTCTTTTGGAAGCATCTCAAATCTTTCATATTTAGACATCAAAAGGTCAATTTTGGAACGCTTAACTTCATTAGTTCCTTCGTGGGTTACTTGAAGTAGTTCCCAAATCTGTTTTGCGTTCTTGCACCCCATGACTCTGTTGTGTTCATGAGGTCCAAGCCCGCAATGCAAGATTTTGACAGCCATGGCATTCATCTCATATTTATCAAAGTCTTCTTTAGAAAATTCAGACATTGGTTTAGGAACTACCTCGTTTTCAGCATTGGTCTTTGTTACCTCGAAGTCTCCAACTTCAATTACACGCCAAACTTGGTAATTTTCAGCTTTGATGAATATCTCCATTCTATTCTTCCAGTATGAGTAGAACTTGCCATTGAACATAGGTGGCCTTTGTGTCGAGTAACCTTCTTCCAGTTTCTCTTGTGAGTTCATACTTTCAGGAACTTGACTCAAACAGGGTTTCCTGTGTTTTAGTGAGTACTGGCTCTGATACCAACTGTTATTCCAGTAGGAACACGCACAAGAGGGGGGGGGTGAATTGTAATTAGAACTTTGATAAAGTTTCTTGCGGAACTTAAGAAACAATCAAGAAACTGAGAATAGAGAAGACAATAACAACAATTGTGAAAACTTCTTGATACTAATCAAGAAGAGAATTCTTTTATTATGGTAATGCCTCGATTACAATAATCTCTCCAACACAAGTTCCTCTCAAACTCGTGTTCCTCACAGTAATCTACTTCGATTACAACTCCTTAACTTCTCTCTCTCAGACTTAAACTCTAAGTCTAAACAGGATAACTCTATCCTTACTAATACAAAATATAATTCGTGTTTGGATAACTCTAGATATTAATAATGCTTTTGTGTGGATATAAGGAACTTAGGAACTTTGAATTAACTAGGACACAAACTGTTTTAGAAAATCTTAGACAAAACGTTTTTAGGAAAGCAAGAACTCTCAGAATGTTTGTGTACTTTAAACCAAAAACGATTTCCCTTTTATAGTGTTTATCCTTAGGGTTAGTTCCCTTCAAAACCTCAACTGCTAACTGCCAGCACTTTGGTCTCCACGTCCCTTGACTTGAGGAACAAGGGGAAGACCACTTCCCACGTTCAGCCATAAAGCAGTTAGTGATTTGACTCAATCAAACCCTAAAATATTTCTTTAAAACAGATTTTATTTATCTACAAAAACTTAGGAGAATTTTTAGGAAAATAAGTTTTGTTTAAATAAAATAAAACGTAAATCTATTTTATATTAAATATGCAAAACTTGTTTTTATTTATGTAAATGTTTTCCATAAAAATTGCTTCCAATAAAATAAATGGCCTAATTAAATCATAAGTTCCTTGAGTACTCTATATACCATTAGCATAATTAATATTTACATAAAATTCTAAGTACAGTGGACTACCTAGACTTTATGTCTTCCCTTTGTCTGGAACTTGCAACTCAGAAGCTTCAGACGTTCCAGCCAAGGAACATTGATGAGTTCCTCTCTAGCTAACACAGGAACTCTTGGCTATGAGTCTGTAATAGTTCTTGTGGATATTCGGAACTCTTGATATGTAACTGTGTTGCTCCTCTTGTGACTTCAAACTGGAACAGATACAACTTCCAGCTCTGAAACTCCATTGACTGTTCCAAGTGTACCTCAGGAACTTCACCAGTTTATTCAAGTTCCTATCCTAATAGAAACTTGGGCATATGCCTGTTCAAAGTCATTTAGCAACCATAATCAGGAAGTTTGCAATATGTGTGTGTCATCAACCAAAACTTAGGAACAACAATATTCCCCCTTTTTGGTGATGACAACACTTGCAAACTTTTTACAAAGAGAGTAAGTACAAACAAACAAGAACTTATACAGACTATTGTGAAA
>NC_044931.1:16916352-16916874 GCF_003576645.1 Ipomoea triloba
AAAAAGTTTTTTTTAAAAAAAAAAAAAAACCTTAATGGTTGAATTTGGACTATTTTTAAAATAAAAAATAGAATTTACCCCAAAAAAAAAAAAAACTCTAGTTCCAATTTGTCATTTTCTAAAATCGTGAATCGACGATTCGGAACCGAAATCGAACCGCGATCATATCTACTTACAACATCAGTAAATAAAAACAAATGTAAGCCCACATTCTCGACTCGGACTCTTCTCGGCATTGGGTAGACCTTATGAAGCATTAGTACTAGACTATGAACGAGAGCATTAAACGATACACAGCACTCAAGTCAAAAGCATAACTCCACCACAAAAGTTAACTTGTGAGTGAAGATTTGACATCAACTTAAGTATCACATTAATAGATGACTCTATCATAACTTTTCACGTCAGTAAATTTTTTTTTCTTCTTTGAAGATAAACGTAGCTATTCCATTAATTCATAACATAAAACATTTACATCAATTATCAATGAAATGGTAAACCATTCCTTACAGTCAGACATAG
>NC_044931.1:16917874-16918401 GCF_003576645.1 Ipomoea triloba
CATATATATATTATTAATATATCTAAATTAATATATCAACCCATTAAGCATTTCAGCCTTTAGCATAGACCTAGTAGCCCACTACTGCATTAGCCCACACCTAAATCCTTTATCTAAGCATTTCAGCCTTTAGCCTAGACCCAGTAGCCCACTACTGCATTAGCCCACACCTAAATCCTTTATCTAAATTCCTAATTAGCTAAATAGAGTAAATACCTAATCGCAATTGGGAATTTGCAATTCAGATTTCACTATTTCAGACATACTCACTCCGCTCGCTTCTCGCTTTCTTCGTTCTCGTCTTCTCCGGTCTCCACGTGACCACCGGACCACGCCATTCTCGACTTGACTTCCACAATCCACAGACCACAATCACCACTATACGCTATTCCACGGTACTACGACTTCCATTGTTTCAGTCTCTACGATTCATGCCTTCACCCCAACGCGGCAACGCCTACACCTTTCGCCCAGTCGGTCGAGACTCCGGCCACCCCTTTCTGGCTTCCGCCCAGTGCCCCAGTCGG
>NC_044931.1:16919401-16920366 GCF_003576645.1 Ipomoea triloba
TGCTTCATATGATAAATACTCCCAATATTCCCATGCCTACAATCCACCTCAACATCCTTTCCCACCACAAGATTACTCTCCAAATCCATACCCCTCACCCATTAATTACACACCATACCCCCAAGAAACTCAACCTCCATATGATCACTACAACCATTCACCAAGTGTGGGGAGCTATGGGATAAATGAGGAAACTTTGGCGTTGGCTAAGCGTTGGGGAGTTACTATTGTACCCGATGATGACATTGAGGATGAGGGCTATCCCATGAGACCAAGTGAGGAAGAACATGCTAATAATCAATGGGAACCTCAAGAGCCATTTTATCAAGAACCCCCACAAACAAGCCAACCTATTGATGAGGAGATGAGGTACATGATGAACACATTACTTATGCAAATGAATGAGCTGCAAGTTCAATTAGAAAACATTAAAGCTCAAGAAAAAGGCTTGGCAACTCAAGAACACATTCAAGGTTCATTTTCTTATGAAGATGTTATCCATGAGTTGTTCACGCCAAGTGAAGGTGGTGATGAAGAGGAGAGTGGGAACAAAGATGATGATGATGAAGAGGAAATGAATGAGGAAATTGAAATGGAAACTTTGAATTGGGAAGAAAGTGTAGAGTTACAAACAAATGGTGATATGAAGAAACTAAAAGATGGTCCAATTGAAGAAGTGCAAGAAAAGGATGGTGTTGAGGAAGAAACAAAAGATGAGAGTGATGAGGAAGAAAAAGAAGAGAATATGGAAGATGGTGGCGATGATCACATTTAAAGTTTCCCATTAGAAGAGAAGTTGAAGGAAATTATAGTTGGGAGAGCGCAGGGCTTGAATGAGGAAATCCCATCAATGGAGTTCGTTGAGAATTTTAGAAGAGTTTGGGAACCGGGAGGAGTTAATGGTTTTGAGAGTGTTGGCCCACATTGGCCAATATTCATATCTAAGGACTCTCAATTTTTATTGG
>NC_044931.1:16921366-16922395 GCF_003576645.1 Ipomoea triloba
CTAATAGTGGATGTGTTTCGTACCCCACTCGTGAATTAAAGGTGGATGTGTTTCGTACCCCACCGTGAGTTAAACGTGGATGTGTTTCGTACCCCACTCGTGAATTAAAGGTGGATGTGTTTCGTACCCCACCGTGAGTTAAACGTGGATGTGTTTCGTACCCCACGTGAGAGTTGGAAAGGTGGATGTGTTGTGTACCCCACCGAGATCTAATAGTGGATGTGTTTCGTACCCCACTCGTGAATTAAAGGTGGATGTGTTTCGTACCCCACCGTGAGTTAAATGTGGATGTGTTTCGTACCCCACGTGAGAGTTGGAAAGGTGGATGTGTTGTGTACCCCACCGAGATCTAATAGTGGATGTGTTTCGTACCCCACTCGTGAATTAAAGGTGGATGTGTTTCGTACCCCACCGTGAATTAAACGTGGATGTGTTTTGTACCCCACGCGAGAGCTGAAAGGTGGATGTGTTTCGTCCCCCACCGTGAGTTAAACGGGGATGTGTTTCGTACCCCACCGTGAATTAAACGTGGATGTGTTTTGTACCCCACGCGAGAGCTGAAAGGTGGATGTGTTTCGTCCCCCACCGTGAGTTAAACGGGGATGTGTTTCGTACCCCACCGTGAATTAAACGTGGATGTGTTTTGTACCCCACGCGAGAGCTGAAAGGTGGATGTGTTTCGTCCCCCACCGTGAGTTAAACGGGGATGTGTTTCGTACCCCACCGTGAATTAAACGTGGATGTGTTTTGTACCCCACGCGAGAGCTGAAAGGTGGATGTGTTTCGTCCCCCACCGTGAGTTAAACGGGGATGTGTTTCGTACCCCA
Source organism: Ipomoea triloba (assembly GCF_003576645.1). Classification (NCBI taxonomy): domain Eukaryota; kingdom Viridiplantae; phylum Streptophyta; class Magnoliopsida; order Solanales; family Convolvulaceae; genus Ipomoea; species Ipomoea triloba. The sequence goes on from NC_044931.1 coordinate 16,922,194, forward strand.
CCGTGAATTAAACGTGGATGTGTTTCGTACCCCACGTGAGAGTTGGAAAGGTGGATGTGTTGTGTACCCCACCGAGATCTAATAGTGGATGTGTTTCGTACCCCCCTCGTGAATTAAAGGTGGATGTGTTTCGTACCCCACCGTGAGTTAAACGTGGATGTGTTTCGTACCCCACGTGAGAGTTGGAAAGGTGGATGTGTTG
>NC_044931.1:16923395-16923920 GCF_003576645.1 Ipomoea triloba
TGTGATTCACGGATTAAATATTTGAAATAATTAAATTATGATATATTATTATAAAATGTTAATGTTATTAAATTTTATATATCAAAAATAAATATGAGCATTTTATTCATTTTCAAACTTTTGTTATTTAATAATTATGTGCATTTGCTATGAAAATTATGAATTCAAATATTTTTAATTAAAATAGTATTTGATATAGATGATTTCATTCAATATTTGATCTCAATTACACATTTAAAAGATTTTCAAATTATATTTTATTATACATTATCTTATTTTTAAAAGTTAATTTAATTATAATTAAATTTATTATGATAATTTTAATTTGAACAATGAATAATAAATTTGAATAAGATCAAATTATTATGAAATAATACGAATAATTAAATTCTATCATATATTTATTTAAGTTTAAACTTTTAAATATTGTACAAAAGTACTTTTAACACATTATTACAAAACAATTATTTTTACAAATCTAAATTAAATATAAAATAATAATCTTTATCATAATTAAAAAAAAAA
>NC_044931.1:16924920-16925686 GCF_003576645.1 Ipomoea triloba
ATGAAATCTGCGGAGGGCAGAGGATGCTCTGGGTGGTGCAGTCTCCAATCGGATTTTGTCCCAAAACTCCTGCTTATCCATGTTGTAGTCCGATAGGGGCTTGACTGCCTCCTCCGACGTAGCAAAGTCGAATGCTGCTCGTAAATCACCCACAGAGATTGTTATGTCTATTTCGTTGAAGCGGCTTTCAATCTTGCCCTTCGTGACCTTGGCATGAGCGAACCATTCTGTGTAGTCGAGGTCATGAATGGTTCGGTAGTCATGCGTCATGTACCGCATTAGTCCTGCCTTCTCAAATTTCTTCAAGACTCTCTCCGCCATTGTTGGATTTGGCGAGTGGGTGATGAAGCCATCTTTGTCAAGGATGCTTCCCGCCTTGACTTGTTTAATCTGAGAGCGTATGTGGTCTAGCTCTCTCTGGTATGCACTGGAGGATGAAGATGAAGATGAAGAAGATGATGATTCAGACGCCATTGAAGAGAGTTTGTGTGTTTTGGAGGGAATGTGTACAGCGTCTAAGGATTTGGGGATTTTGGGTATATGGTTTTGAGTTTGAATCCGGGTAAAGAAGAAGGATTTCGCTTTTATATTAGGCGGATTCGGGTTGGATATATGGGTAGGGTTGAGAGTTTGACCCGTGGAAGGATCCCGGTTGATTTAAAAGATGTGAGAAGTCAGAAATCCCCCTGATAACGGTCAGCTTATAAGGTATTTTGGTAAGGGTATTTCGGTAAAGTATAGAACGGTTTAAGCTTTGAGACAGTGG
>NC_044931.1:16926686-16927327 GCF_003576645.1 Ipomoea triloba
TCGGTCAACCGTGCCTCCATGAAAAGGGAGTGTGAAAAGAAGTCATAAGGATGGTGTTTTGGTTAGGCCGGAGTCCTGAAAATGGAGTCGGCACTCGATCATCAGTGCCTCCCTAAAAAGGGAGTGTGAAAAGAAGTCATTAGGATGGTGTTTTGGTTAGGCCGGAGTACTGCAAATGTAGTCGGCACTCGGTCAACCGTGCCTCCCTGAAAAGGGAGGGTGAAAAGAAGTCATAAGGATGGAGTTTTGGGTAGGCCGGAGTCCTGAAAATGGAGTCGGCACTCGGTCAACCATGCCTCCCTGAAAAGGGAGGGTGAAAAGAAGTCATAAGGATGGAGTTTTGGGTAGGCCGGAGTCCTGAAAATGGAGTCGGCACTCGGTCAACCGTGCCTCCCTGAAAAGGGAGTGTGAAAAGAAGTCATAAGGATGGTGTTTTGGTTAGGCCGGAGTCCTGAAAATGGAGTCGGCACTCGGTCAACCGTGCCTCCCTGAAAAGGGAGTGTGAAAAGAAGTCATAAGGATGGTGTTTTGGTTAAGCCGGAGTCCTGAAAAGGGAGTGTGAAAAGAAGTCATAAGGATGGTGTTTTGGTTAGGCCGGAGTCTTGAAAATGGAGTCGGCACTCGGTCAACCGTGCCTCCCT
>NC_044931.1:16928327-16934056 GCF_003576645.1 Ipomoea triloba
ATTACAACAATACAACTGTCATTCACTCATTCACAATTCACAAAGAGCAATTAAACATTTAAATCACAGCAGGTCAGCAGCACAGATCCAGCCTCCAGTAGTCCAGCCTCTAATCCTCCATTACCTCCAATAGTTGCCTAAATCCTAATCCTCTTCCTAATTATATTCAAAGTTAGAAAAGATGAAAACTTAAAAATGTAGTAAACTTGCCAAAATATATAGTATATACAATATTACAATATAATAACTAATAAGTATATTGTTATTAGTAATAACAGAAAGTTAAGATTGGGACAAAGTGTGCTCAGATTGCTTATTTTTCATATCATGTAAGGATTGGGGGAAATTGCCAATGACCTATGGATTGACCACAGTTCATGGCAACATACCAAACCCAATCCAACAAATGAACAAATCCCAGATTTCAGAGTATGGTGGAAGCATCATCATTGCACTAGGCAGTTATTACTTATTAAACATTTAAAAAAAACAGAGAAGAGAGACAGAGAGATATACCAGACAGCATCCTTATACAATTATACTTACAACCATTCCAATTTCCAGTGGTCAGTGGATAGTGTGAATCCTCAAACCTGGGGCAGTTATTAGCCACTGAGGCTGCAAACTTTCCAGCCAGGGAGGCATCACATCAACTCAACTCATCATTATGTAGAGCCACAGCCACCAGCCCACCATGGTTCCATGCTCAGGCAGTCAAGCAGTCAAGTACTCAAACATACACAATTTAGTTTTAAACAGCACAAGGCACAACTCACAAGCATAGGCAGAAAACAGTAAAACAGTAAACAAATAAAGATATGAAATAGTTTGAAATAATTTACTGGTATTGTAGGCAGGGAAGAACCAACTCCAGTGCAGAACTCTGCACACAAAATAAAAAAAAAATAAACATTAGACTTTAAACTAATTAACTAAAAAATAAACAAACTTATAATTAAAGTTAAAACTTATAAGAGTAATTACCTTTTTCAAATTTCTCAACCTCATCAATGTTTTCTTCAACTGAAAGAGGCTGATTGTGCAACCTAAGCCAATCTTGTGCACATACAAGTGCCTCCACAATTTTAGGAGTAAGAGAACTCCTAAAGGCATCAAGAACTCTCCCACTTGTACTAAAGGTTGATTCTGATGAAACTGTAGAAATGGGAACAGCAAGTATATCCCTAGCCATTTTAGAAAGCACAGGGAACCTTCCAGCATTAACCTTCCACCATTTCAAGAGGTCAAATTCACCATCCTCTTCTATAATTTCCTCACTCAAATAAACTTCCAACTCAGTTTTCTTTCTGCCTAATTCTCCACTCTCCAATCTTTGTTTTTTTAACTGAGATTTTAACAAAGATTGGGGTCTCCCAAGAGAAACTGGATCAGACAAAACAGTAGGGGGAACAGACTGTTCAACAGGAACAGGATCAGACTGGACTGGGAAACTTGTCACATAATCAACATACAACTCCTTCAAGTCTTTCATAACCTTCTCAAACAAGGACTTGCCATTTTCATCACCATATAATTGATTAAACTGATATGGCATGTATTCAATTTTGTCCCTAGGATCCATTATATTTCCATAAAAAATCAGAAAATTCATCTTGTTTGGATCACCCCAGTATTTATCAAACTTGGTCCTCATATTCATCCCCATTGCTTTAACAGAATCAGATTCAGCTCCCACTAGACCAGTAAGTATGCAAGATAAATCAGACACTTCAGAGAAGAAAGTGTTAGAAGTTACATACAGAGAACCAGATATCCTAACAGTCATTTCATAAAATGATTTCAGAAATTTCACCAACCCTTCTACTACCTCCCAATCCAAGAAATTAGGAACATTCCCACCCAAATCAGATTTGAAGGAAGGGTCATAATCTTCATACACTTCAAAAACCTTTTGATACAGCAAAGCAGTATGCAGCATCAAATATGTGGAATTCCACCTTGTAGGTACATCAAGAACCAAAGAGTTTTTGGCTTCCACCCCAATTAAGTCAGCAAGCTCTCTAAATTTTTGGAGCCTAGCAGGAGAGCTTCTCATATACCTAACAGAGTCCCTTACCTTCTTAACAGAATCATCAGATTCCTTTAATCCATCTTGCACAACCAGATTAAGGATGTGAGCAATGCATCGCATATGCAAATACTTACACCTTACTGCAGTAGAACCCCAAGACAGCATTTTCTTTTTTAAAAACCCTATGGCAGTATCATTGCTAGAAGCATTATCAACTGTGACAGAAAAAATTGACTTCAACCCCCACTCTAGTAGGCAACTTTCAAGTGCCTTAGCTATGTATTCCCCCTTATGTGAAGAAATAGGGACAAAGGAAATGATTTTTTTCTGTAGCTTCCACTCATGATCTATGAAATGTGCAGTAATGCACATGTAGTTGATTCTTTGTACAGAAGTCCAAGTATCAGTAGTGATACTAACCCTTTGGCAGCTAGTCTTAAAGAAATTCTTCAAATTAACCCTCTCATCAGAATAAATTTTCAGAATATCCCTACTTACTGTCCATCTAGAAGGAATTTTGAACATAGGACAGCAAACAAGAATAAATTTCCTAAAACCTTGACCCTCCACAAACCTAAAAGGTAGCTCATCAACAATAATCATTTCACAAAGAGCTCTCCTAATCAACTCCTGATCAAAAACCCAGGTTCCTAAAACCCCTGCTGCACCTTCAGACTCAGTTAAACCAGAACTAGGGGCAGGAGAGAATGTGAGTAGAGATTGCCTAGTATCCTTAGAGTGAGGATTTTTTAAGCAAGTCATAATGTGATTTCTCAAAGTAGAAGTCCCATGTCTTTTGGACTCAGATTTGTAAGACTTTTTACAGTATATGCACACTGCTGAGACAACAATGTTATCTTTGTTCTTGATTTTTTCAAAGTGATCCCAAACAGGAGATCTGGTTTCAACCTCTTTTCTTTTTTTAGGAACAGATGGAGGCAAAGGCTGCTGAGATGTATCTTTCTCTACAGCTTCAGCTCCCATATCATGTTCCACATTTTGAGAGGGAGGTTGACTTCCAGACCCACCAACACTTTCCATCTATAACATATAGTAGGAAAGTATTAGGGATCTCATTTCAAAATCTAGAGCATTTCAATTTCATCATTAATAAGCATAGTTCAGACATTGCACATTTCATCATGTATGCAGAAATGCAGAATTGCAGATTCCACAATAACACAAGCAATTTAAGGGTCATCTATCCATAAACTTGGCAACTTGCACAGTTTCACACTTGCAAGTTACAATTTACAAAACACAAAGAAATCAATAATCAGGCATTCAAGCAAAGTATGCAAATACTTTTTGATGCTCATCATTTATATGGATTTCACATCCCACTAATCCCAATTAGGGGCTAAGGCTTCCACCAAAACAGACATTCAGATTTCAGGCATTCAAGATTTTTAAAAATGGATTTCAGACTTTCAGTAAGCACAATAACACACAGAAATCCATAATCATTAATCAGGCATTCAAGATTTCAAGCACAGTAAGAGCACAGTCTTACTTTAAAAAAATATAATGCTCATCATTTATATGGATTTCACATCCCACTAATCCCAGTTAGGGGCTATGGCTTCCACCAAAACAGACATTCAGATTTCAGGCATTCAAGATTTTTAAAAATGGATTTCAGACTTTCAGTAAGCACAATAACACACAGAAATCCATAATCATTAATCAGGCATTCAAGATTTCAAGCACAGTAAGAGCACAGTCTTACTTTAAAAAAATATAATGCTCATCATTTATATGGATTTCACATCCCACTAATCCCAGTTAGGGGCTATGGCTTCCACCAAAACAGACATTCAGATTTCAGGCATTCAAGATTTTTAGAAATGGATTTCAGACTTTCAGTAAGCACAATAACACAAAGAAATCCATAATCATTAATCAGGGGAATAGGGGATAGGGCTTCGGGCTTCCACCATACTGGAAAATAATACACTACATTGCTAGAAGCCTAGAAATTAGGCGAATAATTTCACAAAATCAGAGTATATCAATATCAAAATTCAGAACCCTAAATCAAAGAGCTTGAAATTAGGGTCACAACACTATCACAGATTCACTCATTCACATGAGTCACAACACAGGACACAGAATCAGAGAATAACAAAAATCAATTAGGGTTTAGGGGTTACCTTGTTTCTCAGCAATAATCCCCCGAGAACAGAGGGCCTTCGATTCCTAGCAAGCAAACTGCAACCCTCTCGAGTCCACAGGTCACCGTCTGTCCGTCTCTGCGTCTCACCGATTCAGGGACTACCGAACTAGGGCTTCCACCGGAGACTTAAAAGTCTCTGATTCTCTAACTCTCTTAGAAGTTAGAACTGTAGAAGAGACAACGAGAGTACGAGACTACGAGAGAGGAGACAGTAATCTAAGAACTCAGAGAAGAGAGAACAAAGAGAGAGGTTGAGAGAACTCAGAGAAGAGAGATTGAGAGAGGTCAAGAGAAGTAGATCTACTAGAGAACGAGAGAATTCTCTAGGTCAAGAGTGAAGAGGTGCGACTGCGCAAATGAGCAGATCTGGAATCTTCGCAGTATATATACTATGCTCATACGACGTCGTATATATGTGCAGAATGCGAACCCTAGCGGTACATCGGGTTTTCGGACGGGTTCGGGTGGCATTACTGCCACCCAAACCGAATTCATTTGAACCGCACAGCGCGCGGTTCGGTTCGGTTTTGGCTTGTTCGGGTTCGGTTATCCTCGGATGACGCATTGCGGTGGTCGGGTTGGTCGGGTTCTTCGGTTTGGTCGGGTTATGCACACCCCTATCTTTAGCAGTTAGTGTGGTGGTAGTATCCCTCTCAACAGGTAGTTTTGTGGTGGTAGTGGTATCCCTTTCAGCTATCTTCAGGTGTTAATCCAATATCCCAATTTGGTGAGGAAATTGGACATGCCCTTGTTGTCTTGGTGAAGGTCTCCTCAAGTGTCTGACATTTAGAGCTGTCAAAATGGGTCCAATCTGTCGGGTTGAGCCTGTTTAACCCGTATTTTAATTGAGTTGGGTAAAAAAATCTTAACCCGGCTCTTATTTAACCCTATCCGTATCTAAGCTAAACGGGTTGAGCCCGGATAACACGGGGCATTTTTTTTTTTTTTTTTTAATAGCTAAAGCATGTAGGCAGCATACGTGAGCCAGACTGCCAGACAAGCAGACAATGAGACAGGCAGCACCCGTGACCATTTCCCCATTTCCCTTTTGGGCATTTTCCCATTTCCCCTAAAAAATTAAAATAATAAAATCTCTAAATTCCTTAATCTCCCCAACTCCCTATGTCCTTCCCGACTCGCTGCCCTGCCCCTGCGTCTCTGCGATCTACGACGGCCGGCGGAACTACCAACTCAGACAAGCGACTGCCCATCACCACTTCTCGCAACTCTGGTAATTCTCTTTTCTTCCCATTAGGCACTTCTCGCAACTCTGGTAATTCTCTTTTCTTCCCATTAGGCCCTTCTTTATACTCTGGTAATTCTCTTTTCTTCCCATTAGGCCCTTCTTTATATTCTGGTAATTCTCTTTTCTTCCCATTAGGCCCTTCTTTATATTCCTTTTTCTTCCTTTCTACTTGCTTTATACGTAGTCATTCTCTGCCTTTTCTGTCCATTCTTGCAGTCTATCAGGTCCCTGTATTTCTACCTTACTTTCCTGTGTGTTTTTTTTTTTTTTTTTTT
>NC_044931.1:16935056-16935669 GCF_003576645.1 Ipomoea triloba
ACCTCTCGAAGGTGAATTTTCTTCCACATGAGTTTAAGGATCTTCCCCCTGAGTGATTGATCCCTAAACCTCCTTATTCCTCCGTCTTGATCTGGTTTGTTCCATAATAAGCATGTGGTTAGGGATCTTCCCCCTGAGTGATTGATCCATAACCCTCCTTATCCCTCCATACAACGTTGGTTGGTTTTTGATAAGGAGTCAGCCTTTTATCTTTCGAAGCAATCTCTCAAACAACCCTTCTTCGAGACATAACTATGTTTGGAAACGACTGACTTTTGTATCTCTCGATTGACCTTTCGAACATAGATTGCGGTAGAGAACAAGGTTGATTCATTCAAAAGATATCACTTAGAACATTTCCTTAAGTTCATTTAGTGATTTCCAAATACATTACATATGAATCAATATATTATTTGATTCCCTAAAGGTGCCTTTTGAGCAACAGATTGCCTTTAAGGTTTCAAACGTTAAAGCAGGAACTAGCCATCTAGAATCCTATTTATTCTAGTTACAGAACTAGAGGTGGCTAATTCTTCTTGTTCTTCTCTCCCTCTCCACTGCTGAATTCCTCACGAGTTCCTTCTCCCTTTCCCTTGGTTCTCCATTTGGTTGA
>NC_044931.1:16936669-16937478 GCF_003576645.1 Ipomoea triloba
CAGGTAATTATCCATTGATGACTAAATTGACATGTTTATGTATCTAATTGCAACTTCAAAACGTTTGAGGGCCTAATTGACTTTAAAGATAAATATTTCTGACCTATTTGATACATTTTATGCAAAAAAAAAAGTGACATTTTTATTTACCCGGTATTACAGTTCACTAACAGTTAATTATGCCTTGATGACAAAATTGACATGTTTATGTATCTAATTGCAACTTTAAAAAGTTTTCAGGGTCTAATTGACTTTACACATAAAGTTTGATGGCCAATTTGATAAATTTTATGCAAAAAAAGTGAAAGTTTTATTTACCTGTTATTACAAGTAACTAACAGGTAATTATGCCTTGATGACAAAATTAGCATGTTTATGTATCTAATTGCAACTTTAAAAAGTTTTCAGGGTCTAATTGACTTTACACATAAAGTTTGATGGCCAATTTGATAAATTTTATGCAAAAAAAGTGAAAGTTTTATTTACCTGTTATTACAAGTAACTAACAGGTAATTATGCCTTGATGACAAAATTAGCATGTTTATGTATCTAATTGCAACTTTAAAAAGTTTTCAGGGTCTAATTGACTTTACACATAAAGTTTGATGGCCAATTTGATAAATTTTATGCAAAAAAAGTGAAAGTTTTATTTACCTGTTATTACAAGTAACTAACAGGTAATTATGCCTTGATGACAAAATTGCTATGTTTTTGTATCTAATTGCAACTTTAAAACGTTTGAGGGCCTAATTAACTTTAAAGATAAATATTGCTGGCCTATTTGATACATTTTATGCAAAAAAAAGTGA
>NC_044931.1:16938478-16955194 GCF_003576645.1 Ipomoea triloba
GTCTGCCTGCCTTTGAGTGAGTTAGGTTGAGATAACCTAAGTCTCATTTCGATCTTCGGATCCTTATGAGTCCGGCAGTCTTTCTGTCTTCGAGTGAATTAGGTTGAGATAACTTAAGTCTCATTTCAATCCTCGGATCCTTATGAGTCCGGCAGTCTGCCTGCCTTTGAGTGAGTTAGGTTGAGATAACCTAACTCTCATTTCGATCTTCGGATCCTTATGAGTCCGGTAGTCTGCCTGCCTTTGAGTGAGTTAGGGTGAGATAACCTAAGTCTCATTTCGATCCTCGGATCCTTATGAGTCCGGCAGTCTGTCTGCCTTTGAGTGAGCTAGGTTGAGATAACCTAAGTCTCATTTCAATCCTGGGATCCTTATGAGTCCGGCAGTCTGCCTGTCTTTGAGTGAGTTAGGTTGAGATAACCTAACTCTCATTTCGATCTTCGGATCCTTATGAGTCCGGTAGTCTGCCTGCCTTTGAGTGAGTTAGGGTGAGATAACCTAAGTCTCATTTCGATCCTCGGATCCTTATGAGTCCGGCAGTCTGTCTGCCTTTGAGTGAGCTAGGTTGAGATAACCTAAGTCTCATTTCAATCCTGGGATCCTTATGAGTCCGGCAGTCTGCCTGTCTTTGAGTGAGTTAGGTTGAGATAACCTAACTCTCATTTCGATCTTCGGATCCTTATGAGTCCGGTAGTCTGCCTGCCTTTGAGTGAGTTAGGGTGAGATAACCTAAGTCTCATTTCGATCCTCGGATCCTTATGAGTCCGGCAGTCTGTCTGCCTTTGAGTGAGCTAGGTTGAGATAACCTAAGTCTCATTTCAATCCTGGGATCCTTATGAGTCCGGCAGTCTGCCTGTCTTTGAGTGAGTTAGGTTGAGATAACCTAACTCTCATTTCGATCTTCGGATCCTTATGAGTCCGGTAGTCTGCCTGCCTTTGAGTGAGTTAGGGTGAGATAACCTAAGTCTCATTTCGATCCTCGGATCCTTATGAGTCCGGCAGTCTGTCTGCCTTTGAGTGAGCTAGGTTGAGATAACCTAAGTCTCATTTCAATCCTGGGATCCTTATGAGTCCGGCAGTCTGCCTGTCTTTGAGTGAGTTAGGTTGAGATAACCTAACTCTCATTTCGATCTTCGGATCCTTATGAGTCCGGTAGTCTGCCTGCCTTTGAGTGAGTTAGGGTGAGATAACCTAAGTCTCATTTCGATCCTCGGATCCTTATGAGTCCGGCAGTCTGTCTGCCTTTGAGTGAGCTAGGTTGAGATAACCTAAGTCTCATTTCAATCCTGGGATCCTTATGAGTCCGGCAGTCTGCCTGTCTTTGAGTGAGTTAGGTTGAGATAACCTAACTCTCATTTCGATCTTCGGATCCTTATGAGTCCGGTAGTCTGCCTGCCTTTGAGTGAGTTAGGGTGAGATAACCTAAGTCTCATTTCGATCCTCGGATCCTTATGAGTCCGGCAGTCTGTCTGCCTTTGAGTGAGCTAGGTTGAGATAACCTAAGTCTCATTTCAATCCTGGGATCCTTATGAGTCCGGCAGTCTGCCTGCCTTTGAGTGAGTTAGGTTGAGATAACCTAACTCTCATTTCGATCTTCGGATCCTTATGAGTCCGGCAGTCTTTCTACCTTTGAGTGAGCTAGGTTGAGATAACCTAAGTCTCATTTCGCCTTTGAGTGAGCTAGGTTGAGATAACCTAAGTCTCATTTCGATTTTGAGTGAGCTAGGTTGAGATAACCTAAGTCTCATTTCGATCTTGAGTGAGCTAGGTTGAGATAACCTAAGTCTCATTTCGATCTTGAGTGAGCTAGGTTGAGATAACCTAAGTCTCATTTCGATCTTCGGATCCTTAGGTTGAGATAACCTAAGTCTCATTTCGATCTTCGGATCCTTATGAGTCCGGCAGTCTGTCTGCCTTTGAGTGAGCTAGGTTGAGATAGCCTAAGTCTCATTTCGATCTTCGGATCCTTATGAGTCCGGCAGTCTGCATGCCTTTGAGTGAGTTAGGTTGAGATAACCTAAGTCTCATTTCGATCTTCGGATCCTTATGAGTCCGGCAGTCTTTCTGTCTTCGAGTGAGTTAGGTTGAGATAACCTAAGGCTCATTTCGATCTTCGGATCCTTATGAGTCCGGCAGTCTTTCTGTCTTCGAGTGAGTTAGGTTGAGATAACCTAAGGCTCATTTCGATCTTCGGATCCTTATGAGTCCGGTAGTCTGCCTGCCTTTGAGTGAGTTAGGGTGAGATAACCTAAGTCTCATTTCGATCCTCGGATCCTTATGAGTCCGGCAGTCTGTCTGCCTTTGAGTGAGTTAGGTTGAGATAACCTAAGTCTCATTTCAATCTTCAGATCCTTATGAGTCCGGCAGTCTGCCTGCCTTTGAGTGAGTTAGGTTGAGATAACCTAAGTCTCATTTCGATCTTCGGATCCTTATGAGTCCTGCAGTCTTTCTGTCTTCGAGTGAGTTAGGTTGAGATAACTTAAGTCTCATTTCAATCCTCGGATCCTTATGAGTCCGGCAGTCTGCCTGCCTTTGAGTGAGCTAGGTTGAGATAACCTAAGTCTCATTTCAATCTTCAGATCCTTATGAGTCCGGCAGTCTGCCTGCCTTTGAGTGAGCTAGGTTGAGATAACCTAAGTCTCATTTCAATCTTCAGATCCTTATGAGTCCGGCAGTCTGCCTGCCTTTGAGTGAGCTAGGTTGAGATAACCTAAGTCTCATTTCAATCTTCAGATCCTTATGAGTCCGGCAGTCTGCCTGCCTTTGAGTGAGCTAGGTTGAGATAACCTAAGTCTCATTTCAATCTTCAGATCCTTATGAGTCCGGCAGTCTGCCTGCCTTTGAGTGAGCTAGGTTGAGATAACCTAAGTCTCATTTCAATCTTCAGATCCTTATGAGTCCGGCAGTCTGCCTGCCTTTGCGTGAGTTAGGGTGAGATAACCTAAGTCTCATTTCGATCCTCGGATCCTTATGAGTCCGGCAGTCTGTCTGTCTTTGAGTGAGTTAGGTTGAGATAACCTAAGTCTCATTTCGATCTTCGGATCCTTATGAGTCCGGCAGTCTGTCCGCCTTTTATTGAGTTAGGTTGAGATAGCCTAAGTCTCATTTCGATCTTCGGATCCTTATGAGTCCGGCAGTCTGCATGCCTTTGAGTGAGCTAGGTTGAGATAACCTAAGTCTCATTTCGATCTTCGGATCCTTATGAGTCCGGCAGTCTGTCTGCCTTTGAGTGAGCTAGGTTGAGATAACCTAAGTCGCATTTCGATCTTCGGATCCTTATGAGTCCGGCAGTCTGCATGCCTTTGTGTGAGTTAGGTTGAGATAACCTAAGTCTCATTTCGATCTTCGGATCCTTATGAGTCCGGCAATCTGTCTGCCTTTGAGTGAGCTAGGTTGAGATAACCTAAGTCGCATTTCGATCTTCGGATCCTTATGAGTCCGGCAGTCTGTCTGCCTTTGAGTGAGTTAGGTTGAGATAACCTAAGTCTCATTTCGATCTTCGGATCCTTATGAGTCCGGCAGTCTGTCTGCCTTTGAGTGAGCTAGGTTGAGATATCCTAAGTCTCATTTCGATCGTCGGATCCTTATGATTCCGGCAGTCTGCATGTCTTTGAGTGAGTTAGGTTGAGATAACCTAAGTCTCATTTCGATCTTTGGATCCTTATGAGTCCGGCAGTCTGCCTGCCTTTGAGTGAGTTAGGTTGAGATAACCTAAGTCTCATTTCGATCTTCGGATGCTTATGAGTCCGGCAGTCTGTCTGCCTTTGAGTGAGTTAGGTTGAGATAACCTAAGGCTCATTTCGATCTTCGGATCCTTATGAGTCCGGCAGTCTTTCTGTCTTCGAGTGAGTTAGGTTGAGATAACCTAAGTCTCATTTCAATCTTCAGATCCTTATGAGTCCGGCAGTCTGCCTGCCTTTGAGTGAGTTAGGGTGAGATAACCTAAGTCTCATTTCGATCTTCGGATGCTTATGAGTCCGGCAGTCTGTCTGCCTTTGAGTGAGTTAGGTTGAGATAACCTAAGGCTCATTTCGATCTTCGGATCCTTATGAGTCCGGCAGTCTTTCTGTCTTCGAGTGAGTTAGGTTGAGATAACCTAAGTCTCATTTCAATCTTCAGATCCTTATGAGTCCGGCAGTCTGCCTGCCTTTGAGTGAGTTAGGGTGAGATAACCTAAGTCTCATTTCGATCTTCGGATGCTTATGAGTCCGGCAGTCTGTCTGCCTTTGAGTGAGTTAGGTTGAGATAACCTAAGGCTCATTTCGATCTTCGGATCCTTATGAGTCCGGCAGTCTTTCTGTCTTCGAGTGAGTTAGGTTGAGATAACCTAAGTCTCATTTCAATCTTCAGATCCTTATGAGTCCGGCAGTCTGCCTGCCTTTGAGTGAGTTAGGGTGAGATAACCTAAGTCTCATTTCGATCTTCGGATGCTTATGAGTCCGGCAGTCTGTCTGCCTTTGAGTGAGTTAGGTTGAGATAACCTAAGGCTCATTTCGATCTTCGGATCCTTATGAGTCCGGCAGTCTTTCTGTCTTCGAGTGAGTTAGGTTGAGATAACCTAAGTCTCATTTCAATCTTCAGATCCTTATGAGTCCGGCAGTCTGCCTGCCTTTGAGTGAGTTAGGGTGAGATAACCTAAGTCTCATTTCGATCTTCGGATGCTTATGAGTCCGGCAGTCTGTCTGCCTTTGAGTGAGTTAGGTTGAGATAACCTAAGGCTCATTTCGATCTTCGGATCCTTATGAGTCCGGCAGTCTTTCTGTCTTCGAGTGAGTTAGGTTGAGATAACCTAAGTCTCATTTCAATCTTCAGATCCTTATGAGTCCGGCAGTCTGCCTGCCTTTGAGTGAGTTAGGGTGAGATAACCTAAGTCTCATTTCGATCTTCGGATGCTTATGAGTCCGGCAGTCTGTCTGCCTTTGAGTGAGTTAGGTTGAGATAACCTAAGGCTCATTTCGATCTTCGGATCCTTATGAGTCCGGCAGTCTTTCTGTCTTCGAGTGAGTTAGGTTGAGATAACCTAAGTCTCATTTCAATCTTCAGATCCTTATGAGTCCGGCAGTCTGCCTGCCTTTGAGTGAGTTAGGTTGAGATAACCTAAGTCTCATTTCGATCTTCGGATCCTTATGAGTCCGGCAGTCTGTCTGCCTTTGAGTGAGTTAGGTTGAGATAACCTAAGTCTCATTTCGATCTTCGGATCCTTATGAGTCCGACAGTCTTTCTGTCTTTGAGTGAGTTAGGTTGAGATAACTTAAGTCTCATTTCAATCCTCGGATCCTTATGAGTCCGGCAGTCTGCCTGCCTTTGAGTGAGTTAGGTTGAGATAACCTAAGTCTCATTTCAATCTTCAGATCCTTATGAGTCCGGCAGTCTGCCTGCCTTTGAGTGAGTTAGGTTGAGATAACCTAAGTCTCATTTCGACCTTCGGATCCTTATGAGTCCGGCAGTCTGTCTGCCTTTGAGTGAGTTAGGTTGGGATAACCTAAGTCTCATTTCGATCTTCGGATCCTTATGATTCCGGCAGTCTGCATGTCTTTGAGTGAGTTAGGTTGAGATAACCTAAGTCTCATTTCGATCTTCGGATCCTTATGAGTCCGGCAGTCTGCCTGCCTTTGAGTGAGTTAGGTTGAGATAACCTAAGTCTCATTTCGATCTTCGGATCCTTATGAGTCCGGCAGTCTTTCTGTCTTCGAGTGAGTTAGGTTGAGATAACTTAAGTCTCATTTCAATCCTCGGATCCTTATGAGTCTGGCAGTCTGCTTGCCTTTGAGTGAGTTAGGTTGAGATAACCTAACTCTCATTTCGATCTTCGGATCCTTATGAGTCCGGCAGTCTGTCTGCCTTTGAGTGAGCTAGGTTGAGATAACCTAAGTCTCATTTCGATCTTCGGATCCTTATGAGTCCGGCAGTCTGTCTGCCTTTGAGTGAGCTAGGTTGAGATAACCTAAGTCTCATTTCGATCCTCGGATCCTTATGAGTCCGGCAGTCTGTCTGCCTTTGAGTGAGCTAGGTTGAGATAACCTAAGTCTCATTTCGATCCTCGGATCCTTATGAGTCCGGCAGTCTGTCTGCCTTTGAGTGAGCTAGGTTGAGATAACCTAAGTCTCATTTCGATCTTCGGATCCTTATGAGTCCGGCAGTCTGTCTGCCTTTTATTGAGTTAGGTTGAGATAGCCTAAGTCTCATTTCGATCTTCGGATCCTTATGAGTCCGGCAGTCTGTCTGCCTTTGAGTGAGCTAGGTTGAGATAACCTAAGTCTCATTTCGATCTTCGGATCCTTATGAGTTCGGCAGTCTGCATGCCTTTGTGTGAGTTAGGTTGAGATAACCTATGTCTCATTTCGATCTTCAGATCCTTATGTGTCCGGCAGTCTGTCTGCATTTGAGTGAGTTAGGTTGAGATAACCTAAGTCTCATTTCGATCTTCGGATCCTTATGAGTCCGGCAGTCTGTCTGCCTTTGAGTGAGCTAGGTTGAGATAACCTAAGTCTCATTTCGATCTTCGGATCCTTATGAGTCCGGCAGTCTGTCTGCCTTTGAGTGAGCTAGGTTGAGATAACCTAAGTCTCATTTCGATCTTCAGATCCTTATGAGTCCGGCAGTCTGTCTGCCTTTGAGTGAGCTAGGTTGAGATAACCTAAGTCTCATTTCGATCTTCAGATCCTTATGAGTCCGGCAGTCTGTCTGCCTTTGAGTGAGCTAGGTTGAGATAACCTAAGTCTCATTTCGATCTTCAGATCCTTATGAGTCCGGCAGTCTGTCTGCCTTTGAGTGAGCTAGGTTGAGATAACCTAAGTCTCATTTCGATCTTCAGATCCTTATGTGTCCGGCAGTCTGTCTGCCTTTGAGGGAGTTAGGTTGAGATAACCTAAGTCTCATTTCGACCTTCGGATCCTTATGAATCCGGCAGTCTGTCTGCCTTTGAGTGAGTTAGGTTGAGATAGCCTAAGTCTCATTTCGATCTTCGGATCCTTATGAGTCCGGCAGTCTGCATGCCTTTGAGTGAGTTAGGTTGAGGTAACCTAAGTCTCATTTCTATCTTCGGATCCCTATGTGTCCGGCAGTCTGTCTGCCTTTGAGTGAGTTAGGTTGTATGTGTCCGGCAGTCTGTCTGCCTTTGAGTGAGTTAGGTTGAGAGTGTCCGGCAGTCTGTCTGCCTTTGAGTGAGTTAGGTTGAGATAACCTAAGTCTCATTTCAATCTTCAGATCCTTATGAGTCCGGCAGTCTGCCTGCATTTGAGTGAGTTAGGTTGAGATAACCTAAGTCTCATTTCGATCTTCGGATCCTTATGAGTCCGGCAGTCTGCCTGCCTTTGAGTGAGTTAGGTTGAGATAACCTAAGTCTCATTTTGATCTTCGGATCCTTATGAGTCCGGCAGTCTTTCTGTCTTCGAGTGAGTTAGGTTGAGATAACTTAAGTCTCATTTCAATCCTCGGATCCTTATGAGTCCGGCAGTCTGCCTGCCTTTGAGTGAGTTAGGTTGAGATAACCTAACTCTCATTTCGATCTTCAGATCCTTATGAGTCCGGCAGTCTGTCTGCCTTTGAGTGAGCTAGGTTGAGATAACCTAAGTCTCATTTCGATCTTCGGATCCTTATGAGTCCGGCAGTCTGCCTGCCTTTGAGTGAGTTAGGTTGAGATAAGCTAACTCTCATTTCGATCTTCGGATCCTTATGAGTCCGGCAGTCTGCCTGTCTTTGAGTGAGTTAGGTTGAGATAACCTAAGTCTCATTTCAATCTTCAGATCCTTATGAGTCCGGCAGTCTGCCTGCCTTTGAGTGAGTTAGGTTGAGATAACCTAACTCTCATTTCGATCTTCGGATCCTTATGAGTCCGGCAGTCTGTCTGCCTTTGAGTGAGCTAGGTTGAGATAACCTAAGTCTCATTTCGATCTTCGGATCCTTATGATTCCGGCAGTCTGCATGTCTTTGAGTGAGTTAGGTTGAGATAACATAAGTCTCATTTCAATCTTCGGATCCTTATGAGTCCGGCAGTCTGTCTGCCTTTGAGTGAGTTAGGTTGAGATAACCTAAGTCTCATTTCGATCTTCGGATCCTTATGAGTCCGGCAGTCTTTCTGTCTTCGAGTGAGTTAGGTTGAGATAACTTAAGTCTCATTTCAATCCTCGAATCCTTATGAGTCCGGCAGTCTGTCTGCCTTTGAGTGAGTTAGGTTGAGATAACCTACGTCTCATTTCAATCTTCAGATCCTTATGAGTCCGGCAGTCTGCCTGCCTTTATGTGAGTTAGGTTGAGATAACCTAAGTCTCATTTCGATCTTCGGATCCTTATGAGTCCGGCAGTCTGTCTGCCTTTGAGTGAGTTAGGGTGAGATAACCTAAGTCTCATTTCGATCCTCGGATCCTTATGCGTCCGGCAGTCTGTCTGCCTTTGAGTGAGTTAGGGTGAGATAACCTAAGTCTCATTTCGATCCTCGGATCCTTATGCGTCCGGCAGTCTGTCTGCCTTTGAGTGAGTTAGGGTGAGATAACCTAAGTCTCATTTCGATCCTCGGATCCTTATGCGTCCGGCAGTCTGTCTGCCTTTGAGTGAGTTAGGGTGAGATAACCTAAGTCTCATTTCGATCCTCGGATCCTTATGCGTCCGGCAGTCTGTCTGCCTTTGAGTGAGTTAGGGTGAGATAACCTAAGTCTCATTTCGATCCTCGGATCCTTATGCGTCCGGCAGTCTGTCTGCCTTTGAGTGAGTTAGGGTGAGATAACCTAAGTCTCATTTCGATCCTCGGATCCTTATGCGTCCGGCAGTCTGTCTGCCTTTGAGTGAGTTAGGGTGAGATAACCTAAGTCTCATTTCGATCCTCGGATCCTTATGCGTCCGGCAGTCTGTCTGCCTTTGAGTGAGTTAGGGTGAGATAACCTAAGTCTCATTTCGATCCTCGGATCCTTATGCGTCCGGCAGTCTGTCTGCCTTTGAGTGAGTTAGGGTGAGATAACCTAAGTCTCATTTCGATCCTCGGATCCTTATGCGTCCGGCAGTCTGTCTGCCTTTGAGTGAGTTAGGGTGAGATAACCTAAGTCTCATTTCGATCCTCGGATCCTTATGCGTCCGGCAGTCTGTCTGCCTTTGAGTGAGTTAGGGTGAGATAACCTAAGTCTCATTTCGATCCTCGGATCCTTATGCGTCCGGCAGTCTGTCTGCCTTTGAGTGAGTTAGGGTGAGATAACCTAAGTCTCATTTCGATCCTCGGATCCTTATGCGTCCGGCAGTCTGTCTGCCTTTGAGTGAGTTAGGGTGAGATAACCTAAGTCTCATTTCGATCCTCGGATCCTTATGCGTCCGGCAGTCTGTCTGCCTTTGAGTGAGTTAGGGTGAGATAACCTAAGTCTCATTTCGATCCTCGGATCCTTATGCGTCCGGCAGTCTGTCTGCCTTTGAGTGAGTTAGGGTGAGATAACCTAAGTCTCATTTCGATCCTCGGATCCTTATGCGTCCGGCAGTCTGTCTGCCTTTGAGTGAGTTAGGGTGAGATAACCTAAGTCTCATTTCGATCCTCGGATCCTTATGCGTCCGGCAGTCTGTCTGCCTTTGAGTGAGTTAGGGTGAGATAACCTAAGTCTCATTTCGATCCTCGGATCCTTATGCGTCCGGCAGTCTGTCTGCCTTTGAGTGAGTTAGGGTGAGATAACCTAAGTCTCATTTCGATCCTCGGATCCTTATGCGTCCGGCAGTCTGTCTGCCTTTGAGTGAGTTAGGGTGAGATAACCTAAGTCTCATTTCGATCCTCGGATCCTTATGCGTCCGGCAGTCTGTCTGCCTTTGAGTGAGTTAGGGTGAGATAACCTAAGTCTCATTTCGATCCTCGGATCCTTATGAGTCCGGCAGTATGTCAGCCTTTGAGTGAGTTAGGTTGAGATAACCTACGTCTCATTTCAATCTTCAGATCCTTATGAGTCCGGCAGTCTGCCTGCCTTGGAGTGAGTTAGGTTGAGATAACCTAAGTCTCTTTTCGATCTTCGGATCCTTATGAGTCCGGCAGTCTGTCTGCCTTTGAGTGAGTTAGGTTGAGATAACCTAAGTCTCATTTCGATCCTCGGATCCTTATGAGTCGGGCAGTCTGTCTGCCTTTGAGTGAGTTAGGTTGAGATAACCTAAGTCTCATTTCGATCTTCGGATCCTTATGATTCCGGCAGTCTGCATGCCTTTGAGTGAGTTAGGTAGAGATAACCTAAGTCTCATTTCGATTCTCGGATCCTTATGAGTCCGGCAGTCTGCATGCCTTTGAGTGAGTTAGGTTGAGATAACCTAAGTCTCTTTTCGATCTTCGGATCCTTATGAGTCCGGCAGTCTGCCTACCTTTGAGTGAGTTAGGTTGAGATAACCTAAGTCTCATTTCGATCTTCGGATCCTTATGAGTCCGGCAGTCTGTCTGCCTTTGAGTGAGTTAGGTTAAGATAACCTAAGTCTCATTTCGATCTTCGGATTCTTATGATTCCGGCAGTCTGCATGCCTTTGAGTGAGTTAGGTTGAGATAACCTAAGTCTCATTTCGATCCTCGGATCCTTATGAGTCCGGCAGTCTGTCTCCCTTTGAGTGAGTTAGGTTGAGATAACCTAAGTCTCATTTCGATCTTCGGATCCTTATGAGTCCGGCAGTCTGTCTGCCTTTGAGTGAGTTAGGTTGAGATAACCTAAGTCTCATTTCGATCTTCGGATCCTTATGAGTCCGGCAGTCTGTCTGCCTTTGAGTGAGTTAGGTTGAGATAACCTAAGTCTCATTTCGATCTTCGGATCCTTATGAGTCCGGCAGTCTGTCTGCCTTTGAGTGAGTTAGGTTGAGATAACCTAAGTCTCATTTCGATCTTCGGATCCTTATGAGTCCGGCAGTCTGTCTGCCTTTGAGTGAGTTAGGTTGAGATAACCTAAGTCTCATTTCGATCTTCGGATCCTTATGAGTCCGGCAGTCTGTCTGCCTTTGAGTGAGTTAGGTTGAGATAACCTAAGTCTCATTTCGATCTTCGGATCCTTATGAGTCCGGCAGTCTGTCTGCCTTTGAGTGAGTTAGGTTGAGATAACCTAAGTCTCATTTCGATCTTCGGATCCTTATGAGTCCGGCAGTCTGTCTGCCTTTGAGTGAGTTAGGTTGAGATAACCTAAGTCTCATTTCGATCTTCGGATCCTTATGAGTCCGGCAGTCTGTCTGCCTTTGAGTGAGTTAGGTTGAGATAACCTAAGTCTCATTTCGATCTTCGGATCCTTATGAGTCCGGCAGTCTGTCTGCCTTTGAGTGAGTTAGGTTGAGATAACCTAAGTCTCATTTCGATCTTCGGATCCTTATGAGTCCGGCAGTCTGTCTGCCTTTGAGTGAGTTAGGTTGAGATAACCTAAGTCTCATTTCGATCTTCGGATCCTTATGAGTCCGGCAGTCTGTCTGCCTTTGAGTGAGTTAGGTTGAGATAACCTAAGTCTCATTTCGATCTTCGGATCCTTATGAGTCCGGCAGTCTGTCTGCCTTTGAGTGAGTTAGGTTGAGATAACCTAAGTCTCATTTCGATCTTCGGATCCTTATGAGTCCGGCAGTCTGTCTGCCTTTGAGTGAGTTAGGTTGAGATAACCTAAGTCTCATTTCGATCTTCGGATCCTTATGAGTCCGGCAGTCTGTCTGCCTTTGAGTGAGTTAGGTTGAGATAACCTAAGTCTCATTTCGATCTTCGGATCCTTATGAGTCCGGCAGTCTGTCTGCCTTTGAGTGAGTTAGGTTGAGATAACCTAAGTCTCATTTCGATCTTCGGATCCTTATGAGTCCGGCAGTCTGTCTGCCTTTGAGTGAGTTAGGTTGAGATAACCTAAGTCTCATTTCGATCTTCGGATCCTTATGAGTCCGGCAGTCTGTCTGCCTTTGAGTGAGTTAGGTTGAGATAACCTAAGTCTCATTTCGATCTTCGGATCCTTATGAGTCCGGCAGTCTGTCTGCCTTTGAGTGAGTTAGGTTGAGATAACCTAAGTCTCATTTCGATCTTCGGATCCTTATGAGTCCGGCAGTCTGTCTGCCTTTGAGTGAGTTAGGTTGAGATAACCTAAGTCTCATTTCGATCTTCGGATCCTTATGAGTCCGGCAGTCTGTCTGCCTTTGAGTGAGTTAGGTTGAGATAACCTAAGTCTCATTTCGATCTTCGGATCCTTATGAGTCCGGCAGTCTGTCTGCCTTTGAGTGAGTTAGGTTGAGATAACCTAAGTCTCATTTCGATCTTCGGATCCTTATGAGTCCGGCAGTCTGTCTGCCTTTGAGTGAGTTAGGTTGAGATAACCTAAGTCTCATTTCGATCTTCGGATCCTTATGAGTCCGGCAGTCTGTCTGCCTTTGAGTGAGTTAGGTTGAGATAACCTAAGTCTCATTTCGATCTTCGGATCCTTATGAGTCCGGCAGTCTGTCTGCCTTTGAGTGAGTTAGGTTGAGATAACCTAAGTCTCATTTCGATCTTCGGATCCTTATGAGTCCGGCAGTCTGTCTGCCTTTGAGTGAGTTAGGTTGAGATAACCTAAGTCTCATTTCGATCTTCGGATCCTTATGAGTCCGGCAGTCTGTCTGCCTTTGAGTGAGTTAGGTTGAGATAACCTAAGTCTCATTTCGATCTTCGGATCCTTATGAGTCCGGCAGTCTGTCTGCCTTTGAGTGAGTTAGGTTGAGATAACCTAAGTCTCATTTCGATCTTCGGATCCTTATGAGTCCGGCAGTCTGTCTGCCTTTGAGTGAGTTAGGTTGAGATAACCTAAGTCTCATTTCGATCTTCGGATCCTTATGAGTCCGGCAGTCTGTCTGCCTTTGAGTGAGTTAGGTTGAGATAACCTAAGTCTCATTTCGATCTTCGGATCCTTATGAGTCCGGCAGTCTGTCTGCCTTTGAGTGAGTTAGGTTGAGATAACCTAAGTCTCATTTCGATCTTCGGATCCTTATGAGTCCGGCAGTCTGTCTGCCTTTGAGTGAGTTAGGTTGAGATAACCTAAGTCTCATTTCGATCTTCGGATCCTTATGAGTCCGGCAGTCTGTCTGCCTTTGAGTGAGTTAGGTTGAGATAACCTAAGTCTCATTTCGATCTTCGGATCCTTATGAGTCCGGCAGTCTGTCTGCCTTTGAGTGAGTTAGGTTGAGATAACCTAAGTCTCATTTCGATCTTCGGATCCTTATGAGTCCGGCAGTCTGTCTGCCTTTGAGTGAGTTAGGTTGAGATAACCTAAGTCTCATTTCGATCTTCGGATCCTTATGAGTCCGGCAGTCTGTCTGCCTTTGAGTGAGTTAGGTTGAGATAACCTAAGTCTCATTTCGATCTTCGGATCCTTATGAGTCCGGCAGTCTGTCTGCCTTTGAGTGAGTTAGGTTGAGATAACCTAAGTCTCATTTCGATCTTCGGATCCTTATGAGTCCGGCAGTCTGTCTGCCTTTGAGTGAGTTAGGTTGAGATAACCTAAGTCTCATTTCGATCTTCGGATCCTTATGAGTCCGGCAGTCTGTCTGCCTTTGAGTGAGTTAGGTTGAGATAACCTAAGTCTCATTTCGATCTTCGGATCCTTATGAGTCCGGCAGTCTGTCTGCCTTTGAGTGAGTTAGGTTGAGATAACCTAAGTCTCATTTCGATCTTCGGATCCTTATGAGTCCGGCAGTCTGTCTGCCTTTGAGTGAGTTAGGTTGAGATAACCTAAGTCTCATTTCGATCTTCGGATCCTTATGAGTCCGGCAGTCTGTCTGCCTTTGAGTGAGTTAGGTTGAGATAACCTAAGTCTCATTTCGATCTTCGGATCCTTATGAGTCCGGCAGTCTGTCTGCCTTTGAGTGAGTTAGGTTGAGATAACCTAAGTCTCATTTCGATCTTCGGATCCTTATGAGTCCGGCAGTCTGTCTGCCTTTGAGTGAGTTAGGTTGAGATAACCTAAGTCTCATTTCGATCTTCGGATCCTTATGAGTCCGGCAGTCTGTCTGCCTTTGAGTGAGTTAGGTTGAGATAACCTAAGTCTCATTTCGATCTTCGGATCCTTATGAGTCCGGCAGTCTGTCTGCCTTTGAGTGAGTTAGGTTGAGATAACCTAAGTCTCATTTCGATCTTCGGATCCTTATGAGTCCGGCAGTCTGTCTGCCTTTGAGTGAGTTAGGTTGAGATAACCTAAGTCTCATTTCGATCTTCGGATCCTTATGAGTCCGGCAGTCTGTCTGCCTTTGAGTGAGTTAGGTTGAGATAACCTAAGTCTCATTTCGATCTTCGGATCCTTATGAGTCCGGCAGTCTGTCTGCCTTTGAGTGAGTTAGGTTGAGATAACCTAAGTCTCATTTCGATCTTCGGATCCTTATGAGTCCGGCAGTCTGTCTGCCTTTGAGTGAGTTAGGTTGAGATAACCTAAGTCTCATTTCGATCTTCGGATCCTTATGAGTCCGGCAGTCTGTCTGCCTTTGAGTGAGTTAGGTTGAGATAACCTAAGTCTCATTTCGATCTTCGGATCCTTATGAGTCCGGCAGTCTGTCTGCCTTTGAGTGAGTTAGGTTGAGATAACCTAAGTCTCATTTCGATCTTCGGATCCTTATGAGTCCGGCAGTCTGTCTGCCTTTGAGTGAGTTAGGTTGAGATAACCTAAGTCTCATTTCGATCTTCGGATCCTTATGAGTCCGGCAGTCTGTCTGCCTTTGAGTGAGTTAGGTTGAGATAACCTAAGTCTCATTTCGATCTTCGGATCCTTATGAGTCCGGCAGTCTGTCTGCCTTTGAGTGAGTTAGGTTGAGATAACCTAAGTCTCATTTCGATCTTCGGATCCTTATGAGTCCGGCAGTCTGTCTGCCTTTGAGTGAGTTAGGTTGAGATAACCTAAGTCTCATTTCGATCTTCGGATCCTTATGAGTCCGGCAGTCTGTCTGCCTTTGAGTGAGTTAGGTTGAGATAACCTAAGTCTCATTTCGATCTTCGGATCCTTATGAGTCCGGCAGTCTGTCTGCCTTTGAGTGAGTTAGGTTGAGATAACCTAAGTCTCATTTCGATCTTCGGATCCTTATGAGTCCGGCAGTCTGTCTGCCTTTGAGTGAGTTAGGTTGAGATAACCTAAGTCTCATTTCGATCTTCGGATCCTTATGAGTCCGGCAGTCTGTCTGCCTTTGAGTGAGTTAGGTTGAGATAACCTAAGTCTCATTTCGATCTTCGGATCCTTATGAGTCCGGCAGTCTGTCTGCCTTTGAGTGAGTTAGGTTGAGATAACCTAAGTCTCATTTCGATCTTCGGATCCTTATGAGTCCGGCAGTCTGTCTGCCTTTGAGTGAGTTAGGTTGAGATAACCTAAGTCTCATTTCGATCTTCGGATCCTTATGAGTCCGGCAGTCTGTCTGCCTTTGAGTGAGTTAGGTTGAGATAACCT
This sequence comes from Ipomoea triloba, assembly GCF_003576645.1. Classification (NCBI taxonomy): domain Eukaryota; kingdom Viridiplantae; phylum Streptophyta; class Magnoliopsida; order Solanales; family Convolvulaceae; genus Ipomoea; species Ipomoea triloba. Next base: position 16,953,826 of record NC_044931.1, read on the forward strand.
AAGTCTCATTTCGATCTTCGGATCCTTATGAGTCCGGCAGTCTGTCTGCCTTTGAGTGAGTTAGGTTGAGATAACCTAAGTCTCATTTCGATCTTCGGATCCTTATGAGTCCGGCAGTCTGTCTGCCTTTGAGTGAGTTAGGTTGAGATAACCTAAGTCTCATTTCGATCTTCGGATCCTTATGAGTCCGGCAGTCTGTCTGCCTTTGAGTGAGTTAGGTTGAGATAACCTAAGTCTCATTTCGATCTTCGGATCCTTATGAGTCCGGCAGTCTGTCTGCCTTTGAGTGAGTTAGGTTGAGATAACCTAAGTCTCATTTCGATCTTCGGATCCTTATGAGTCCGGCAGTCTGTCTGCCTTTGAGTGAGTTAGGTTGAGATAACCTAAGTCTCATTTCGATCTTCGGATCCTTATGAGTCCGGCAGTCTGTCTGCCTTTGAGTGAGTTAGGTTGAGATAACCTAAGTCTCATTTCGATCTTCGGATCCTTATGAGTCCGGCAGTCTGTCTGCCTTTGAGTGAGTTAGGTTGAGATAACCTAAGTCTCATTTCGATCTTCGGATCCTTATGAGTCCGGCAGTCTGTCTGCCTTTGAGTGAGTTAGGTTGAGATAACCTAAGTCTCATTTCGATCTTCGGATCCTTATGAGTCCGGCAGTCTGTCTGCCTTTGAGTGAGTTAGGTTGAGATAACCTAAGTCTCATTTCGATCTTCGGATCCTTATGAGTCCGGCAGTCTGTCTGCCTTTGAGTGAGTTAGGTTGAGATAACCTAAGTCTCATTTCGATCTTCGGATCCTTATGAGTCCGGCAGTCTGTCTGCCTTTGAGTGAGTTAGGTTGAGATAACCTAAGTCTCATTTCGATCTTCGGATCCTTATGAGTCCGGCAGTCTGTCTGCCTTTGAGTGAGTTAGGTTGAGATAACCTAAGTCTCATTTCGATCTTCGGATCCTTATGAGTCCGGCAGTCTGTCTGCCTTTGAGTGAGTTAGGTTGAGATAACCTAAGTCTCATTTCGATCTTCGGATCCTTATGAGTCCGGCAGTCTGTCTGCCTTTGAGTGAGTTAGGTTGAGATAACCTAAGTCTCATTTCGATCTTCGGATCCTTATGAGTCCGGCAGTCTGTCTGCCTTTGAGTGAGTTAGGTTGAGATAACCTAAGTCTCATTTCGATCTTCGGATCCTTATGATTCCGGCAGTCTGCATGCCTTTGAGTGAGTTAGGTTGAGATAACCTAAGTCTCATTTCGATCTTCGGATCCTTATAAGTCCAGCAATCTGTCTGCCTTTGAGTGAGTTAGGTTGAGATAACCTAAGTCTCATTTCGATCTTCGGATCCTTATGAGTCCGGCAGTCTTTCTGTCTTTGAGTGAG
>NC_044931.1:16956194-16957208 GCF_003576645.1 Ipomoea triloba
CCCAATTTGAGCATGAATAAAGAGATTTAAGCCCTAAGATCGATCACAATTCACAGTTCTCCTCCTCAAATTAAGGTAAAATGAGGAGGAAAACTGCAAATTTTGATCGATCTTAGGACTTAAATCTATCTATTCATGCTCAAATTGGGATATTAAGTTGAAAATGACGAAAATTTTCTTAACAATTTTAGATTTTTGCACGTTTTAAACGGATAGGTGACCGACGCGATGAATTTTGGTACTAAAACAATAGTCGTGGATGAAAATTGGTACTAAAACAATAGTCGTGGGACCAAAATTAGTAGAAATTAAACATGTGAACCAAAATTGTCATTTTGCTAATAGTTGTGGGACCAAAATTGGTATTTGCTCAATTGTATATTGTTGATCACGATTAGTAGTATAGATAGATTTGCAGGGGAGTATATTTACTGACTACAAGTATATTATTGATCACAATTATGTCGACGTCTCATGTAATTTTAATGTAGAATTGTAATAATAGTTGGAATTGTATTACCATATTTTACAATATTACGTTGCAGGGAAGTATATATACTGCAATATTACGATTAATAATTTTAATCTAGAATTGTATTACGACGAATAGGAAAGTAGGAATGCATATACTGTATTAGGAATTGTATTACCATATTTTAATGTACAATTGTAGTATGAATAGGAATTGCAATACCATATTTTACAATATTACGCAAACCTTAATAGTATAGAAATATTTTGGGCGGGAAGTTAAAATGGAGGATTTTGTTTTTATTAATAGTATAGATTTATTAATAGTATATATATAGATTTTTGTTCAAATGCGGTGGCGAGCTCCGGTGCGGTCATGCGGCCTAATCTGCACCGTCCAATTTCATTAATCCTACTGAAATTCGCGTATGTTTAAGTGGGGTTACTATGGTAATTTTAGTATTTATATTACGTGAATTGGAATGGTGCATTTTAGTACATAGTGTGGTGCGTTTGAATACATGTTGTGGTGCGTTTTATTAC
>NC_044931.1:16958208-16959412 GCF_003576645.1 Ipomoea triloba
TCAGGTCCTTTATATAGAAATAGGACCTGACCCTTCAGGAATATAATATTCCCCAAAGGTCACTTGCCCTTTAACAATTTCTAAGGGACACCCGACCCTTTAGGGGTACAATAATACACAAACTATACACATTTTATTTCTACAGTAGTCCCTTGGGGTATTTACCCATCACAAGTCCCCCACTTCTTGAATCTGCGAGAGTCGTCAGGTTCGAGAAGTAAAAATGTGTTCCGGGCGGCCAACTTGACACAAGCAAAGTCTCCCCGGTTGCCTCGTTAAAACCTTAGACTAAGAAAAACCCTATGGGAAAAAACCTATCTAAGGGAAAAAGAGTACAACCGAAAGCGTAATCATTAAAGACTATTAAGGGTTTGTCTTGGTTGTTTATGCAGCTTTGATCAGCTTTTCTCGGTTGAATCTTGAGTGATTCTTCTTGTCCCGAGAGCTTTCAGAAATTCATCATCCTGCAAAAAATAAGATAAAAATATGCATGTAATACATGTCTATCCTGATATTCAAATCCTAAGTTAGTTCTTAACTCCACTTTTATAACTAAAAATGAACCCTCACTCCGAGGGATACCTATCGACTTAATGCACAACTTTGGGGCTGTGCGGGCACCCAAAGCCATTGTACTACGCGCGATTTTTTGTGCCAAAGGCATCGTTTTTACCAAGCTGGTACTTTGACGACCACAGGGATCTCAACGATGAGAAGCAGGATTTAATCATCGCTGAAAAGCGGGATTTAATCATCGCTGAAAAGCGGGATAAAATCATCGCTGAAAAGCTGCCTTGCTAACAAACCCAAACGAAAGTTCGTGCAGGTTAAACAAAACCCCAAACGAAAGTTCGTGCAGGTCGAACAAATAAGTGCCATGGGGACGCATGGGTACACTCAACTAGACGAATCCGTGCAGGTTGATCAAACCCCAAACGGAAGAGCCGGAGATTTTTTTTTTTTTCAAGTGCCATGACGATGCATGGGCACACTCAAGCCACAAATTGGTGCAGGTTGGCCAAACCCCAAACGGAAGAGTCGGAGAGTTTTTTTTTTCTTTATTTATTTTTTTTTTACGGTGGTGGAACGCTGTATTTTCCAGTTAGTCGCGACGGCGGCAGTGAGTTGTAACGGTGATGAGGACGGTGAATACCATCCGTTTGATTAGAGGCGGCATTTCGTCGCATTCCCCACAGACGGCGCC
>NC_044931.1:16960412-16962019 GCF_003576645.1 Ipomoea triloba
CAGCCACAAAGGCTTCACTGGCATGCAGTATTTTAATTAATACTCATTATGTTTTGTTTGACCTGACTCACCAATCAAATTAACTTTCTTTTTTTTTCTTCTTATTTTATTTAGTATTTCTTAATTATTTTTAAATTTACATTCTGAAATAAAAGGTGGCCTTAGCCAACAACAAAGGCTTCACTGGCATGCAGTATTGTAATTAATACTCATTCTGTTCTGTTTGACCAGTCTCACCAATCAAATTAAGTTTCTCTTTTTTTCTTCTTATTTTATTTAGTATTTTTAATTATTTTTAAATTTAATTGATGCAAAAAAGAAAGGTGGTCTTGGCTAGCCACAAAGGCTTCACTAGCATTAAGTATTTTAATTAATACTCATTCTCTTCCGTTTGACCTGCCTCACCAATCAAGTTACCCTTCTTTTTTTTTTCTTCTTATTTTATTTAATACTTTTTAATTTATTTCTAAATTTAATTGCTGCAAAAATGAGAGGTGGTTGGCATGCAGCATTTTAATTAATACTCATTTTGTTCCGTTTGACCTGCCTCACTAATCAAATTAACTTTCTTTTTTTCTTCTTATTTTATTTTGTATTTCTCAATTATTTTTAAATTTAATTGCTGAAAAAAAAAGGTGGCCTTAGCTAGCCACAGAGGCTTCACTGGCATGCAATATTTTAATTAATACTCATTATATTTTGTTTGACCTGCCTCACCAATCAAATTAACTTTTTTTAATTTAGTATTGCTTAATTATTTTTAAATTTAATTCCTACAAATAAAGAAAGGTACCCTTGGCCAGCCAGAAACGCTTCACTGAAATGCAGTATTTTAATTAATACTCATTATGTTTTGTTTGACCTGACTCACCAATCAAATTAACTTTTCTTTTTTTTTTCTTCTTATTTTATTTAGTGTTTCTTAATTATTTTTAAATTTACTTGCTGAAATAAAAGGTGGCCTTAGCCAGCAACAAAGGCTTCACTGGTAGTATTGTAATTAATACTCATTCTGTTCTGTTTGACCTGTCTCACCATTCAAATTAACTTTCTCTTTTTTTCTTCTTATTTTATTTAATATTTTTAATTATTTTTAAATTTAATTGATGCAAAAAAGAAAGGTGGTCTTGGGTAGCCACAAAGGCTTCACTAGCATGCAATATTTTAATTAATACTCATTCTGTTCCGTTTGACCTGCCTCACCAATCAAGTTACCCTTCTTTTTTTCTTCTTCTTATTTTATTTAATATTTTTTAATTTATTTTTAAAATTAATTGCTGCAAAAATGAGAGGTCGTTGGCATGCAGCATTTTAATTAATACTCATTTTGTTCCGTTTGACCTGCCTCACTAATCATATTAACTTTCTTTTTTTTCTTCTTATTTTATTCTGTATTTTTCAATTATTTTTAAATTTAATTGCTGAAAAAAAAAGGTGGCCTTAGCTAGCCACAGAGGCTTCACTGTCATGCAGTATTTTAATTAATACTCATTATATTTTGTTTGACCTGCCTCACCAATCAAATTAACTTTTTTTATTTAGTATTTCTTAATTATTTTTAAATTTAATTGCTACAAAAAAAGAAAGGTACCCTTGGCCAGCCACAA
>NC_044931.1:16963019-16963744 GCF_003576645.1 Ipomoea triloba
TAGGTTTACCAACAGTCCAACATTAAACGACGACGTTTAGAAGGATCCAATTAAATCAAGTTATTTTCAAATCTGCCGGTAACGATTTCCGGGAAATTGAATAGGAAACCGAATCATCACTAACGATTCGAGTATCCATGAACCATTATAGTAGTGCTTCACGCTCAACAATATACAGCCATATAGAGACTAGCCGTCATTATCGGTTAGAGTATCAAGGCAACCATTATTACAGTCCATTTAGACTTCTTTCACTTCTAGACATCTACATCTCACATATATATTACATGTTATATTAAATTAGATATAGATACAGATACAATCTCCATATTTAGCTTTTGCATTCTGCTGCACAACTGATTTCTATCATGGGGATGTATTGTCTCGCCAACCATTTAACTGCCTTCAACAGACGTAGTGTTTTGAAGCTACGAGTGATGCGTACGTACTGCGTAATGGAAATGAGAGGGTCTTTTGAGATCAAGAGCAAAGAGGTAGTCTTTCATGACGAAGAGTTAAGTATTTTCTGAAAAAAATATTCATGAATCTGCAAAAAAAATTAGTTGCGCGTTCGTTTTGGTACAAATGCTTCATGAATATTCAAAAAATTGTGTTTGTAATTTTTGTGTTTTTGGTACAATCTCTATATATAAAATAGCAACAACAACAGCATTAAATGTAGTCATGTACACGGCGTCGTAAATGCTGTCATTTTTTGCGAAATT
>NC_044931.1:16964744-16966571 GCF_003576645.1 Ipomoea triloba
AAGGATCCGAAGATCGAAATGAGACTTAGGTTATCTCAACCTAACTCACTCAAAGGTAGGCAGACTGCCGGACTCATAAGGATCCGAAGATCGAAATTAGACTTAGGTTATCTCAACCTAACTCACTCAAAGGCAGGCAGAATGCCGGACTCATAAGGATCCGAAGATCGAAATGAGACTTAGGTTATCTCAACCTAACTCACTCAATGGCAGACAGACTGCCGGACTCATAAGGATCGGAAGATCGAAATGAGACTTAGGTTATCTCAACCTAACTCACTCAAAGGCAGACAGACTGCCGGACTCATAAGGATCCGAAGATCGAAATGAGACTTAGGTTATCTCAACCTAACTCACTCAAAGGCAGACAGACTGCCGGACTCATAAGGATCCGAAGATCGGAATGAGACTTAGGTTATCTCAACCTAACTCACTCAAATGCAGACAGACTGCCGGACTCATAAGGATCGGAAGATCGAAATGAGACTTAGGTTATCTCAACCTAACTCACTCAAAGGCAGACAGACTGCCGGACTCATAAGGATCCGAAGATCGAAATGAGACTTAGGTTATCTCAACCTATCTCACTCAAATGCAGACAGACTGTCGGACTCATAAGGATCCGAAGATCGAAATGAGACTTAGGTTATCTCAACCTAACTCACTCAAAGGCAGCCAGACTGCCGGACTCATAAGGATCCGAAGATCGAAATGAGACTTAGGTTACCTCAACCTATCTCACTCAAAGGCAGACAGACTGCCGGACTCATAAGGATCCAAAGATCGAAATGAGACTTAGGTTATCTCAACCTAACTCACTCAAAGGCAGACAGACTGCCGGACTCATTAGGATCCGAGGATCGAAATGAGACTTAGGTTATCTCAACCTAACTCACTCAAAGGCATGCAGATTGCCGGACTCATAAGGATCCGAAGATCGAAATGAGACTTAGGTTATCTCAACCTAACTCACTCAAAGGCAGACAGACTGCCGGACTCATAAGGATCGGAAGATCGAAATGAGACTTAGGTTATCTCAACCTTACTCACTCAAAGGCATGCAGACTGCCGGACTCATAAGGATCCGAAGATCGAAATGAGAGTTAGGTTATCTCAACCTAACTCACTCAAAGGCAGACAGACTACCGGACTCATAAGGATCCGAAGATCGAAATGAGAGTTAGGTTATCTCAACCTAACTCACTCAAAGGCAGACAGACTACCGGACTCATAAGGATCCGAAGATCGAAATGAGAGTTAGGTTATCTCAACCTAACTCACTCAAAGGCAGACAGACTACCGGACTCATAAGGATCCGAAGATCGAAATGAGAGTTAGGTTATCTCAACCTAACTCACTCAAAGGCAGACAGACTACCGGACTCATAAGGATCCGAAGATCGAAATGAGAGTTAGGTTATCTCAACCTAACTCACTCAAAGGCAGACAGACTGCCGGACTCATAAGGATCCGAAGATCGAAAAGAGACTTAGGTTATCTCAACCTAACTCACTCAAAGGCATGCAGACTACCGGACTCATAAGGATCCGAAGATCGAAATGAGACTTAGGTTATCTCAACCTAACTCACTCAAAGGCAGGCAGACTGCCGGACTCATTAGGATCCGAAGATCGAAATTAGACTTAGGTTATCTCAACCTAACTCACTCAAATGCAGACAGACTGCCGGACACATAAGGATCCGAAGATCGAAATGAGACTTAGGTTATCTCAACCTAACTCACTCAAAGGCAGACAGACTGCCGGACTCATAAGGATCCGAAGATCGAAATGAGACTTAGGTTATCTCAACCTAACTCACTCAAAGG
>NC_044931.1:16967571-16969146 GCF_003576645.1 Ipomoea triloba
CGAGCGACAACTTTTAATTGGAATCAACAAACTATTGTGCCATTAAGGGTAAAAGTGTCTTTTGATAAAGCCCTAAATATATTTATAAATAAAATCAAAGAAAAAATAGGAATAATAAACGTTATATGCTTGTTATGCTTGGCTTTTTAAGTGACAACTTTTAATCAGAATCAATAAATTGTTGTGCCATTAAGGGTAAAATTGTCTATTGATAAATCCCTAAATACATTAAACATTATTTACCCTTAATGGCACAACAGTTTGTTGATTTCGATTAAAAGTTGTCGCTCAGATGGCCAAAAGGACTAAAAGTGGAAAAAAAAATAAAAGTCAAGGACTAAAAGTGGCAAAAAAATTAAAGTCAAGCACTACTTATATCAGGAATGAAAGTCGTGTACCTAAATTGACGGAGGCACTAAAGTCATAGGACCAAAAGTGGAAAAAACTCTACAAAGTAATTAGATTGAATTGGTTTATCATTAAAAGTTATCTTTTTCTACCATTATTGTTTTCTTGCAGGTAAACAGATATGCCAGACTACTTCCCAAGGCTTCTTGAGCCCTTAATTCATCATATTCTATCATTTCTTCCTTTCAAAGAAATCGGCCGCACTTGCGTTTTATCCAAATATTGGAATAGCATTTGGTGCAACTATCCTAATCTGGATTTCTATATGGTGGCAAAAAATCATGATAAACGTTGGTCAAAAGAAAATTCAGAAAAAGCTATTTTTGATTACATGAATAACTCCTTTGATCAGTTCCTAGATGGAAGGCCTTTCATACAAAAACTCGCCCTACATATTGAATGCTGGACTGTGGGGAGAGCTTTGACAACAAAGTTGGATCGTTGGTTACATTTGTTGGTAGACAAGAATGTGTCAATGCTAGTGCTCAGAACTAAAACTCTATGGTCTCCACCCAGATACTATGTTCCTCAGCATGTCTTCATTGCACGAACGCTCGAAGTTTTGGATTTATCTTTCTGTACATTGGATACATGTCACATTGTTCATGTTGATCTACCGAGTCTAGAGACACTCTCACTCTCCCGTTGCTGGATTTTAGGTGACAAATTGCTGCAAAAGATTGTGTGTGGTAGCCCTAAGACTAAACACATTGTGATTTCTTGCTACCTAGGACCACCACCTGTGTGCTCTATTTCTATCCCCAACCTAGTCTCTGTAGCAATGAGACTTGAAGTTTTAGATTTATCAGGGTGTATCTTGGAGGAACATTGCTTTGTTGGTATTGAGTTTCCAAGTTTGGAGAGGCTGGTTTTAAGGAACTGCAGGTTTGTAGGTAACAATTTGCTGGAAAAGATTTTGAGTGCTTGCGGCCCTAGTATGAAGCACATATCAATTTCTTGGTGCAAAGGAATAGGAGGGTCGATATCTCTTTCGGTGTCGTGTAAACCTCTGTTGAAGGGGTTTTTCTTGAGATGCGATGATGAGTTTAAGAGGATTAAGATTGATGCGCCGAATCTTCGTACATTCTCCTATGAATCCAGTAATGTTGCATGTGTCATTGATTTGACCTGTTGTCCAAATCTGGAAAACTTGTATGGACGTATTGG
>NC_044931.1:16970146-16971395 GCF_003576645.1 Ipomoea triloba
TATGTAGGAGATAACAATTCAATATTCATAAGGAATGTTAAATGTCAATATGTACATAGATCAATCTATGCTTTTGTTCTAATCAATTTTATTATACGTAAATGTACTATGGCATAAGACAAATTATATATATATATATTGGTTGCAGCATATTTGGTTGCAACATATTTTCATAACAAACAAATACCCGAGTATTGGGTTATCGATCCACAGGGAAGCGGGGTGTATCAAACACTAGTTACTAACATATTCTCATGAAGCTATTCCTAACGAAAATGGTGTTTGAACGGTTGCAAATATTGTAATAAAAAAAAATAAAGAAAGCTAGTCAATGAAAACAATATAGAGAGAGTGGGATTTTCGGGTTTGAGTGTTTACTCACCTAGTGCCTAACTAAAGGATATATTTAATATGGGTTCTAACAAATGTGGATGATTGCAATCACAAAAGGGAAGGAATTACTCCCATAATTCAAACCTGAATTAATCAAGAACAAGCAATCTAAACGAAACCCCTTAACAAAAATGCCCTCTCCCAAGGTGAAAATGTTAAGTGCAAAAGTGAGTGCTCTAATATATGCCACAACTTCCATCAAGACACATCTATAGCAAGATACAAGTAATTTAGACCTTTAATCACAAGCATCACAATACAAAAAAGAAAAATTATTTAGGACACAATAAAAAAGGAAAAAAAAAAAAGATCCATAATTCACTGATTAATACTAATAATATTAGTAGTAAAAATGGAAAAATGAGAAAAGAAAACGAAAGAAACTTACCAGAAAAAATGGAAAAGGAAACAAAAGTAACTTACCATGAAACATAATAATAATAATAATAATAATAATAATAATAATAATAATAATAATAATAATAATAATAATAATAATGTTACCAATAAAAAAGAAAATTCTATCAAAAATTACTAATTAATAACAATAAGAATATGAAATCTATACTATTATTAAAAAAATCCTCCTTTCGTACAAGCCTGCCCAAACACTTGTGCTCAAACAATAGAAAATGAAAAATAGAAAAGGAAATGGAATTCACTTATTACTACAAATAATAATCAGTAAAAAAGTTAGCACTAAAAAGAAAAAAGAAAAAAGAAAAGATTCGTAATTCACTAATTAATACTAATAATCAGTGTTGAAAAAATCACGCCTAGGCGCTAGGCGGCACCCGGCCGCGTCGAGGAAGGCCGAAATCGGCCTCCTCCGCGGCCGGGCGCCGACTAGGCGGCG
>NC_044931.1:16972395-16972991 GCF_003576645.1 Ipomoea triloba
CAAGATGGAGGAATAAGGAGGGTTAGGGATCAATCACTCAGGGGGAAGATCCTTAACCAGATCAAGAAGGAGGAATAAGGAGGTTTAGGGATCAATCGCTCAGGGGGAAGATCCTTAAACTCATGAGGAAGATCATTCACCTTCGAAAGGTGAATCTGATAAGCTCAACGGATATATGAGGTGGAACGGCTATCTTTGGACATAAATGCTAGCCACGTGGTCATCGGTTACTGACGGTTTTTCGCACTTAAGGGCATTATCTTGATTAGTGGGAGCATGCTTATTTTTAAAATATCAATACTCCACTGTCTCAAAGCTTAAACCGTTCTATACTTTACCGAAATACCCTTACCAAAATACCTTATAAGCTGACCGTTATCAGGGGTATTTCTGACTTCTCACATCTTTTAAATCAACCGGGATCCTTCCACGGGTCAAACTCTCAACCCTACCCACATATCCAACCCGAATCCGCCTAATATAAAAGCAAAATCCTTCCTCTTTACCCGGATTCAAACTCAAAACCATATACCCAAAATCCCCAAATCCTTAGACGCTGTACACATTCCCTCCAAAACACACAAACTCTCTTCAAT
>NC_044931.1:16973991-16976716 GCF_003576645.1 Ipomoea triloba
TATATAATGTGTGTATATATGTTATAAACAGTCAATAATTTGCCAAAAATTCATCATCATTATTAAGTTCTGTAGTGATTAGATGATGACATTTAATTTATCTACGAGATATATGTTGACGACCAAGATTGAACTAGGGACCTTTAGTGTGTAAGACTAACATGATAACCACTACACCACATCAACTTATTATGTCAACCAACCCTTGGAATCTTTAATATATCATTTTCAACACCAAGTCAGAAAATGAAGTTGTAGAGGTTATCCATTGAAATAGGCGAGTGTATTTCAATAATCGTGAAGTCAACTACAGAGAGACATAACCTAGATCTATTCACGCATTGATATTTGATCCATGTGGAACCGAAGAAATAAGCGAGCATTTATTTAACAATTATATCTTAGATTATGCATATTTTCGTGAGGATTTTGCATGACACATAAATAATAACGTGTTGTGTATATTAGATATGTTATATAATTTAATGTGTGTATGTGAAATTTAATATAATGTAAAACCAATTTATATAATGTGTGTATATATGTTATAAACAGTCAATAATTTGCCAAAAATTCATCATCATTATTAAGTTCTGTAGTGATTAGATGATGACATTTAATCTATCTACGAGATATATGTTGATGCCCAGGATTGAACTGGGGACCTTTAGTGTGTAAGACTAACGTGATAACCACTACACCACATCAACTTATTAAATCAACGAACGATTGGAATCTTTAATATTTCATTTTCAACACCAAATCAGAAAATGAAGTTGTAGAGGTTATCCATGGAAAGAGGCGAGTGTATTTCAATAATCGTGAAGTCAACTACAGAGAGGCATAACCTAGATCTATTCACGCATTGATATTTGATCCATGTGGAACCGAAGAAATAAGCGAGCATTTATTTAACAATTATATCTTAGATTATGCATATTTTCATGAGGATTTTGCATGACACATAAATAATAACGTGTTGTGTATATTAGATATGTTATATAATTTAATGTGTGTATGTGAAATTTAATATAATGTGAAACCAATTTATATAATGTGTGTATATATGTTATAAACACTCAATAATTATCATCATTAATAAGTTCTGTAGTGATTAGATGATGACATTTAATCTATCTAGTAGATATATGTTGATGCCCGGGATTGAACTCGGGACCTTTAGTGTGTAAGCCTAACGTGATAACCACTACACCACATCAACTTATTAAATCAATCAACCCTTGGAATCTTTAATATATCATTTTCAACACCAAGTCAGAAAATGAAGTTGTAGAGGTTATCCATTGAAATAGGCGAGTGTATTTCAATAATCGTGAAGTCAACTACAGAGAGACATAACCTAGATCTATTCACGCATTGATATTTGATCCATGTGGAACCGAAGAAATAAGCGAGCAATTATTTAACAATTATATCTTAGATTATGCATATTTTCATGAGGATTTTGCATGACACATAAATAATAACGTGTTGTGTATATTAGATATGTTATATAATTTAATGTGTGTATGTGAAATTTAATATAATGTGAAACCAATTTATATAATGTGTGTATATATGTTATAAACAGTCAAAAATTCATCATCATTATTAAGTTCTGTAGTGATTAGATGATGACATTTAATCTATCTACGAGATATATGTTGATGCCCAGGATTGAACTGGGGACCTTTAGTGTGTAAGACGAATGTGATAACCACTACACCACATCAACTTATTAAATCAACCAACCCTTGGAATTTTTAATATTTAATTTTCAACACCATGTCAGAAAATGAAGTTGTAGAGGTTATCCATGGAAATAGGCGAGTGTAATTCAATAATCGCGAAGTCAACTACAGAGAGGCATAACCTAGATCTATTCACGCACTGATATTTGATCCATATGGAACCGAAGAAATAAGCGAGCATTTATTTAACAATTATATCTTAGATTATGCGTATTTTCATGAGAATTTTGCATGACACATAAATAATAACGTGTTGTGTATATTAGATATGTTATATAATTTAATGTGTGTATGTGAAATTTATAATAATGTGAAACCAATTTATATAATGTGTGTATATATGTTATAAACAGTCAATAATTTGCCAAAAATTCATCATCATTATTAAGTTCTGTAGTGATTAGATGATGACATTTATTCTATCTACGAGATATATGTTGATGCCCAGGATTGAACTGGGGACCTTTAGTGTGTAAGACTAACGTGATAACCACTACACCACATCAACTTATTAAATCAACCAACGATTGGAATCTTTAATATTTCATTTTCAACACCAAATCAGAAAATGAAGTTGTAGAGGTTATCCATGGAAAGAGGCGAGTGTATTTCAATAATCGTGAAGTCAACTACAGAGAGACATAACCTAGATCTATTCACGCATTGATATTTGATCCATGTGGAACCGAAGAAATAAGCGAGCATTTATTTAACAATTATATCTTAGATTATGCATATTTTCGTGAGGATTTTGCATGACACATAAATAATAACGTGTTGTGTATATTAGATATGTTATATAATTTAATGTGTGTATGTGAAATTTAATATAATGTGAAACCAATTTATATAATGTGTGTATATATGTTATAAACAGTCAATAATTTGCCAAAAATTCATCATCATTATTAAGTTCTGTAGTGATTAGATGATGACATTTAATCTATCTACGAGATATATGTTGATGCCCAAGA
>NC_044931.1:16977716-16978339 GCF_003576645.1 Ipomoea triloba
TCGTGCAGGTCGAACGAAACCCCAAACGAAGATTCGTGCAGGTCGAACACAACCCCAAACGAAGACTCGTGCAGGTCGAGCGCAACCCCAAACGAAGACTCGTGCAGGTCGAACGCAACCCCAAACGAAGACTCGTGCAGGTCGAACGCAACCCCAAACAAACATGCCGGAGAGTGTTTTTTTATTTTTTTTTATTTTTAACATCAAGCAATGTTACTCTTCAATGAAAATTCCAAAAACACTTCAACTTAATTATTCTAGATGCAAGTTACATTCCAACAACCAACCTACTTGTGAAATTTAATAAGGTGCTCAGAGTTCCACACTCGGTCGACTAATCGACCGGAAAGAGTTTCTAACTTATAAGTACTTGGCTGAACCATTGCAGAAATCTTGTAGGGCCCTTCCGATTTCTTGGCAAATTTTCCGCGATCGGTCGGTCTACTAGCTTCCCTCAGTCGTAGGACCAGATCTCCTACTTGGAAATACCGTGGGTTCACTCGACTGTCATGGGCTACTTTGGCATTCTTCTGATATTCTATTAACCTCCGAGCTGCCATGTCCCTTTTTTCGTCTATGAAATTGAGTTCCGTACCTTGCATCTCATCATTCTCTTCCGGATC
>NC_044931.1:16979339-16980122 GCF_003576645.1 Ipomoea triloba
TCAAAACCAAGCCCAAAGACTAATGGAAGAATACCATAACGGCGTGTGCGGACCCCATATGAACGGAAAAATGCTATCCCGAAAAATATCCCGCTCAGGGTACTATTGGACCACTATGGAAACCGATTGCCATCACTTTGTAAAAACTTGCCCAAAATGCCAAATCTTCAGTAACCTTAACCATTTGCCTCCCTCAGAACTATACACCTTCACTTCTCCATGGCCCTTTTCCACCTGGGGTATAGATATAATCGGCAAGGTAACACCAACAGGCGTAGGGGGACACGAGTACGTTTTAGTCGCAATTGATTACTTCACTAAATGGGTAGAGGCAGTCTCCTATGCAAAATTAACGGCCAAACATGTCGCTCGATTCCTAGAAAAGAACATATTCTGTCGATACGGGGTTCCACATGAAATCATAAGTGACCAAGGTTCCCACTTCAGGGCCGAAGTCCAAGACCTGCTCAAAAAATATCATGTCAAACACCATAAATCCTCTCCCTACAGGCCGCAAATGAACGGCGCGGTAGAGGCGGCCAACAAAAATATTAAAGTCATAATCGAAAAAATGGCCGAAAATTATAAGGATTGGCCCAACAAATTACACTTCGCATTATGGGGCTATCGAACCTCAATCCGCACCTCCATTGGAGTAACACCCTACTCCTTGGTATACGGAATGGAAGCAGTCCAACCGGTCGAGTTGGAGATTCCCTCCCTCCGGATCGTCCTAGAAAGCAAGCTACCCGAAGCTGATTGGGTTCAAGCTAGGTACGACGA
>NC_044931.1:16981122-16981816 GCF_003576645.1 Ipomoea triloba
CTTTGAGATAAAAATTTTACAATAGGTTAATTTCAAACAACATCTGGACCCCCTTTTAAAACAATAACTTGATTTGAAATACGTTGGTCCAGAGTTCACGAAACAACCTTTGTTTTGAAAGGTACATAATTATAACGAAATATTCTTGACAATGTTTGGATTTAGTAATAAATCCGAGATAATCTTAATAAAAAGAAATTTTTGGGTTTAAAATTTCGGGGTATTACACCCTACCCCCCTTAGGGATAGTTTCGTCCCCGAAACTTCCTTCCTAACACATAAGGTCTCAATACACAGCCAGTCATACAATCCCCACATCAAGACATTCAGTATACAGCAGTTGATTAACGTCAAATCTATATTACTTACTTGAGTTGAACAAATCTGGATAACGTTCTATCATGACGTCTTCCAGTTCCCAGGTAGCTTCTTCAGGGCTATGATTTGACCATTGGACCTTGACCATTTTCACCGATTTTCTCCTTGTATCTCGGGTCTTAGTGTCCAAGATCTAGATTGGTCTTTCCTCGTACGTCAATGAGTCATCCATTTCTACTACTTCCGGTTCTAGTACATGTGAAGCGTCAGGTACATATTGCTTGAGTTGTGAAACATGGAATACGTTATGTACTTGACTTAATTCCACTGGTAGGGCTAGCCGATAAGCTAAGTTCCCTATCCTTTCCAGGATTTC
>NC_044931.1:16982816-16984142 GCF_003576645.1 Ipomoea triloba
TTATTCGACAATGAACAAATTCAGACTATGGACCAGTCTTTCTGCCAAAAGCCATGCTGAGAGTTCTCCATCAATGGATTATGAAAATGGCAAATGAGTCACCGGCATGAAAGCGTCGCAACAAGCATAGTGAGAGGATAGCCGAGAAAAATCAATGCTGGCTAAGTTAAACCGAAGCAACCACAAGCAGAAAGCAGCAACAACAAAAACAAACAATATACCTGGGCGACACACGAAATTTTTGACGCATGTCCCTTTTAATTAGTGCAATAGGATGCTTTGTTGAACTTGTTATATGATGGGAAAAAACAAATAGATCTATCTCCCATGATCGATGAATCAAACAATCACAAATACACTCTGAACAAATGCAGAACATTTTTTGTGTTTTTTAGTTGCCAGCACTAAATACAGAAACAGAAATACATCAATCTAGATCATTGAAACACCACCCAGAGAGTGAAAGAGGTAGACCAATAACGCGATTGTGACATCCATTTAATGCAGTTGACAAGAGCATTGTTTCGTTCAAAATGTCCTCATCAACATCAATAGCTGGAACATGCTCTTCTCATCAATACGAAGAATTTGTCCAATTAATTGAGAGAAGTGAACGAAACAATGCTCTTGTCAATGACATTAAAGGGATTTTAGAATTACGTTATTGCTCTGCCTCTCTCGGTGGTGTTAAAGTGATCTAGATTGATGTATTTCTATTTGTATATTTACTGTAGGCGACTGAGAAACACAATAAATGTTATGTCTCTATCTAGTGTGTATTTCTGATTATTTGCTTCACCGACCATGGGTGATAGATTGATTCATTTTTTCCCGTAATGTAACAAGTTCAGCGAAAGCTCCTAATA
Organism: Ipomoea triloba; assembly: GCF_003576645.1. Taxonomy (NCBI): domain Eukaryota; kingdom Viridiplantae; phylum Streptophyta; class Magnoliopsida; order Solanales; family Convolvulaceae; genus Ipomoea; species Ipomoea triloba. Next base: position 16,983,683 of record NC_044931.1, read on the forward strand.
CACTAGTTAAAAGAGACACGCGTAAAAAATTCCATGTGCCGCCCAGATATATTGCTTGTTTTTGTTTTTGTTTTTGTTGTCCTTGCCTTTTGCCGGTGGTTGATTCGGTTTAACTTAGCCAGCGGATTTTTCTAGACTTTCCTTTCCCTATGCTTGTTGCCACGTTTTCGCGCCGGTCGCTCCTCCGTCAGCTTCCAATGCCCCTTCCCCCGACGATTTCCTTCTGGTTAACTTCTTACTAGAGTATTGTCAAGATGCGCATGTTTGGAAAAACCTGTTTCCCAAAAATATAACACGCCAGCTATTGAACGATGTTCCTAGGCTTACCATTGAGTACCCATGGGTGACCAACTTCACGGGTCTACACTAAAAACTAGACATGTAAACCGCCGTTGTCGATTCATGCTATCTCGGATTCAAATAAATGTGTAAACAGGCAATCAAATTAGAAAAAAAAAAA
>NC_044931.1:16985142-16985704 GCF_003576645.1 Ipomoea triloba
AACTAAATTGACATGTTTATGAACCTAATTGCAACTTTAAAAAGCTTGAGGGCCTAATTAATTTATCAGGTAAAGATCGATGGCGTATTTGACATATTTTTTGCAAAAAAAGTCATACTTAGATTTTCATGTTATTACAGGTTACTGACAGGTAATTATGCCTTGATGAACTAAATTGACTTGTTTAATTAATTTTCAGGTAATGTTTGATGGGCTATTTGACATATATTTTGCAAAAAAAAGTCAGATTTACATTACCTGCTATTACAGGTCACTAACAGGTAATTATGCCTAGATAAACTAAATAGAAATGTTTATGTATCTAATTGCAACTTTGAAAAGTTTGAGAGGCCTAATTAATTTTTTAGGTTAACCTCGATGGCCTATTTGTCATATTTTTTGCAAAAAAATAAAAATAAAAAAAGTCATATTTACATTTACCTGGTATTACAGGTCGCTAACATGTAATTATGCCTTGATGAACTAAATTGACATGTTTATGTACCTAATTGCAACTTTGAAAAGTTTGAGGGACCTATTTAATTTATCAGGTAAAGATCGA
>NC_044931.1:16986704-16987281 GCF_003576645.1 Ipomoea triloba
CAGCTCCATCAAAATACATCTTCCATGGGGGTAGGACTTCAATGATAAGCACATCCTCATCAGGTAGGTCATCAGATAACTCCCATTCAGCCGGTATTGGGTGATCTGCTAAGAAATTGGCTAAAGCTTGCCCCTTGACAGACTTTTGTGGCACATAGACGATTTCAAACTGTTGAAACAATAAATACCACCTTGCCAGGCGGTCAGAGAGAATGACTTTCGCCATAACAAACTTTACCGGGTTCGCTTTCGACACAAGTTGAATGATATGGGCTTCAAAATAGTGCTTAAGCTTTTTAATGGCGAACACGAGTGCCAAACATAGCTTCTCAATTGGAGAGTATTTTAACTCATTCGGGGTCATCATTCTACTGAGATAGTAGAGGGCATTCTCTTTCCCATTGTCATTTTCTTGAGTAAGCAGGGCACCCACAGAGCTTTCTTGGGCAGAGATATAAAGGATCAGTGGGCGACCGTGAGTAGGAGCGGTCAACACGGGCGGCTTCATCAAGTATGACTTGATACTTTCAAACGCATTCTTGCACGCCTCGTCCCATACGAACGGGGTGCCCTTCTT
>NC_044931.1:16988281-16989065 GCF_003576645.1 Ipomoea triloba
CCATGGCGCCAAACGTTGATTATCAAGGTCATGGGGAGGCGAGTGGGATATGCCTATCTTCTCCGGCGGCTGTCGACAATGTGGAAACCCAAAGGACGGTTGGAGTTGATCGCGCTTGAGAACGATTATCTCTTAGTAAGATTTGGACTGCGTGAAGATTTGGAATTCGCTAAGTATGAGGGTCGGTGGATGATCCTAGACCATTACTTGATCGTCAAAGACTGGGTACCGAACTTTGATCCGACCTCAAAGACTGGGTACCGAACTTTGATCCGACCGTTGACACTACGGAGAATGTCCTTGTTTGGGTACGGTTCCCCAATCTCCCAGTGGAATTTTATAACCTTCTATGCCTTCGAAAGATTGGCAATAAGCTTGGGCGAACGGTGAGAATCGACCACACGACCAGTTTGGTTTCAAGGGGTAAGTTTGCAGGGGTTTGCGTGGAAATTGACATCACAAAGCCTTTGATCTCCACGTTTACCTTGGAGGGCAAGGTCTGGAGGGTGGCTTATGAAGGTATCCACTTGGTTTGTTGATGGACAATTTTAAATAGTCCTCGCAAGTGCACGAGTCAGCGTAGTGATAGTGTGCAAAAGCAAGGATCGATCCCACAGGGAATTATAACGATGCAATTTAAACTTAAAAATAAAATAGCTAACTTAGCAATATAAAGTGCTCAAAACTAATACAAAAGATAAGAATAAGCTCAAATGCAAATTAATTGAATCAAAACTCAGGAAGGTAAACAAGTAAACAGACTCAGGATATCAAATAACAATCA
>NC_044931.1:16990065-16990720 GCF_003576645.1 Ipomoea triloba
CTTGTCGAACTTACATATAATTTCTATCTTTCGAGACTTAGGGGATTGTAGGTTACATTTGGTATCATCAAAACCTATTACAATATGTTCCTAACAATCTGCACCGAAGGACACGCCTGCAATTTATTTGCACGAAGGACTCGGTTGCAATTTATTTGCACCGAGCACCTGCAATTATATGCACCGGGAGCACGCCTGCAGTATATCTGCACTGAGGAACACGCTGTTTGAGTACCAAACTCGGCATACCTCTAACTCGGCATAAGTCCAGTTCAACATACTTTGAACTCGGCATACATCCAACTCGGCATAAGTCTAGTTCAACATACTTTGAACTCGGCATACGTCCAACTCGGCATAAGTCCAGTTCAACATACTTTGAACTTGGCATACGTCCAACTCGGCATAAGTCTAGTTCAACATACTTTGAACTTGGCATACGTCCAACTCTACCTAAGTCCAGTTCAACATACTTTGAACTCGGCATACTTCTAGTTCAACATACTCTGAACTCGACGCAACTCGGCATAAGTCCAGTTCATCATACTCTAAACTCGGCTGTAACACCCCAATTTCTACTCCGACAACTATTACAATATGCGTAATATAACGCTGCGGAAGCTTACATCTTACAGCAGTAAACTGGGTGCTACCG
>NC_044931.1:16991720-16992616 GCF_003576645.1 Ipomoea triloba
TAGAATTCAAACACAAGCTTAATCATTTCAAAGCATAAGAAAATAAGAGCCAAAGATAACTAGGATCACTTAACTGGACATTCGGTCAGTCAAAAATTAATGCAAAAGCTAACTGGAGAGGGAGAAATCCCTCATGCTATGTACAAAGAGTTTTAGCTATATGTCGTTCAACTCAAGCAATTTTCTCTAGAAGCAAAAACCATTTAATGATAGACATTTAAGCATCGGGGATACACCTCTCACACCAATTCCAAGCATGCAAACAAATTTAAGCTCACTTCCTATTTAGCTAGGGCCTTAAAGCCGATCCCACTAGTGGGAACGGTGTACACCAATCAATCAACCCTTCCAACGCCTAAGCCTTGTGCGTAAAAGTAGATATTGGTCTCGAAGGAAGCACGTCGGAAGATTACTTAGTGATTAGTCAAGTGAATGCATAGTGGACTTAGGAGGTTGTCATGGTGCATAAAGTAAAAAGCATTTGTTTGTAAAGTTTCCAATCAACTAAAGTAAACAAGTAATGAAACAATCAAATGAATGAAACAAGGGAACGAATCGTGCTCGGTTGTGAAGCCTCACCGTGTAATTATTGCAATGGGACGTTGATTCACCTAAATTGGCTATTCAAGGGTGTTTATTCCCAATTCCTTTCCACAAATAGTGTACTCAGGGACTCTAAGTTAGGAATGCTTCTTAGGCAAACTACAAATCTGAAGTTAGATTTCCATAGGAATCATGATTGTAAAGAGCTAGCGTCGAAGCTAATCACTGACCAGCTTATATTATGGCCTTAATCATCAAAGAGATTGGCCACAACTCTTAGAGTGCAATCAAAACTACAATCAAGGAACAAGAATAGAAATTCCAAATAGAGTAAATCAACTTCCACAATTGAG
>NC_044931.1:16993616-16994259 GCF_003576645.1 Ipomoea triloba
TTAATCCTTTAATTATGGAATTTCAGAATGAATGATTTCGAAACGAAGACGTTTGGAATGATATGATCGGAAGTAACCAATTAGAAGGAGACAATCGGAAGGCAGACTTGTATGTTTGTATGCTTGTATCTAATAATCATTCTTATTATAGGAACATAATTGAGTTTTTTATGAAACTTTTGCAGAAAGAAATCATAATTTCTGGATTTTAGAAGTTGTTAAATCCTTCTAATAAACTATCTGATGTCTCAAGGAGGGGTCGGAAGGAACAATTTTGGAAGGAGCCATTTTCTGAATAAATGATTCAAGAACGAAAATATTTGGAATTATATGATTGTAAGGAGACAGTCGAAAGGCAGACTTCAAAAGGGAAACCTTCTTCCAAGCTGGAATAACGCACTACCTTCTTCCAGATTTTGAAGACGGTAGGCACTGCTGATCTTGTGCCTATATTGTCAACTGCTTCCATAGATTTCATTTGCACAGAGGTGTAGCAAGCTTGGTCTAACACATTCAGGTTTGGATTTCTTTTTCTAAATCATTGTACCTAGCATGAGAAAATTGTTTTTAACTTTTGCGTTATCTTGTTATCATTCTCATCAGTTACAACATCATCTTGGTTGAATGATCTTCGTGATAGCAG
>NC_044931.1:16995259-16996109 GCF_003576645.1 Ipomoea triloba
TTTTTTTTTCTTTTTCTTCATCATCGTTTTTCTTCATCGTTTTTTTCTTTTTGATATGGTAGCTAATAATTGGTTTATTAAACTGACTGGAAGTGCTTTTGATATGGTAGCTAATAATCAGGGAACACACACACGCATCGCAAAGCTCTTATGGCTGAAGATTGTATTTGAAGATTGTAACAAGCAACAGATATGAAAAGAACATATGTAATCCAATTTGCACAAATACACAGCAACTAAAACAACGAACGTTGAACCAAGCTATTAGATGGAAGATCATACCAAGATATGGCAATTTACAATCCGCAATTTAGATGAAGAATGATAAAATTATAAGTGCCTACACTAGGAGCAAAAAAACTTTGCAGAAATTTTAGTTTAACATCTTCAATGATAAAAGAGTCAAGTTTTGCCTGACATGAAAGTTTGTCAAAATTGACTTCCAAAACAAAGGAGGAATTTGCTCAGTTTAATTCATCATAACAAGCAGTACTACCTACCAGCACAAGATAGCTGTATTCCACAAGTCGCACATTTTAAAACCTTTAACAATTAAGTCATCAAAATCTGCAATTTGCTTTATATATATGAAGTAAACTATTGAGATTCAATTGCCAGAAACAAAAGATTCTACTGGAAAACAGATTTAGGCCAAACAAAAGCTTCAATTCATTCTGTTCTCAGTCATTTCAAAAGATTCCTGTAATTTTATCAAGTAATTACAGTACTTAGTTTCTGCAAAATTTCGGACAATTTCGGTGGTGGACGGTGGTAGAGGACAGTGGTGGACCCACGCTGGTGGTGGACGGCGGTAGGCGACGCTAATGGTGGTGCGATTAGGGCTGGAGGA
>NC_044931.1:16997109-16997625 GCF_003576645.1 Ipomoea triloba
CCCTTGCCAATAACTTTGTTTGCTTGTAAATAAATGAATAATTTTGATCCTGTGTGTTGTGCTTAGCTAGTGAAGGCTTATGTGAGATTCCGGTAACAGTTGCTTTGCTAGAACTTGCCCTATTACTCCCCAAAGTGAAATCTCAGGAAATTGCATGATTTGAAATGATATAGGCCATTTTTGTTCAACCCTTAGCCTTAAAACCTACCCTGTTAATATGTGTTTATCCCTAGTTGTCCCCTTTTGAGCCTTTTGTTCATTTAATAAAGTGTTTAGCACTTGGTCCACTCGTATAATTGTTTTTCTTTGTTCACCCTTGTTAATTCACCCTGTAGCCCTTAGCCAAAAATATATAAAAATATTTCCCTTCCACCCGTTGAGAGAGTATAACACTTATTCTTTAGTCTAGGAGAGATTACTCTTATGGAGCTCTTTGCCATTAGCATCACTTCAGATAGTTTTGTTTTAGTGTGGGGGTATCTTGTGAATATTTTGAAGATTTGAAAGCCATGTCTT
>NC_044931.1:16998625-16999643 GCF_003576645.1 Ipomoea triloba
AAAATGTGTATGTATTGTACTGTGCCTCTAATACATAGTGTTTACTACCTTTGTATTTCAATATTCAAAAATCTCTAGACATTGGATTAGCATTTTGAGTTGATAAATAAATGGTGCTGCCAGTTTCTGGATTGCGTAGTGGAATCTTTTAAAGTGAGAATGATTATCTAGATGATGAACTATAAGTCTTTTACTTGTGTCTTATGCATTTGGACAGTTCGGGATTTGATTTAATTTCCTTTTTAGAATAAGTATGCGTGTGCTCTAGTTGTATATAATGAAAACAATCTGCTCGTTTTCTTTTATGAATTCAACACATTTTATGGCCTTTAAGTTTTCACTTTTAATATTGAACATCATCAATATTTACTGTTTATTTTACACCATCAAATAGATGTGCCATGCATTTCCAGAATTATGGAATATAGAGAAAAGGTATGTTTGCACACAACTTTTTCCTTTGTGTTACACAGCTAGATAAGTATCCATCTTATGGTTATCTGAAATCCCTGCTCATTAGGTTTGGCTCAGTCATATTTGGGGCAATTCAATCTAAGATACAGCTAAGAAGAGGAACCAAGGGCAAGTTGGTGCTTCGGATATGCACGGTTCCACTTCCTATTACAATAATTGTAATTCTTTTTATAATTAGTGAGCGAATTAGATATCAATCATATCATCAAGGAAAAAACTGAAAAAAAAGAGAAATTTGCCCTTACTGGTAGCACTTGGAGAAGTAATGCTTTTTAGTTTTGATTTTGATATCTGCAATTGTGTCTTAGTCTTGCTTTTGTTCTCTAACCCCATGTTTTGCAGACACTTACAAATGCATTGTTGCCAGTTTCATTTGCATGATTGATAATGGCATCGGTCAGTTTTGATCTGTGGTGTTTTTTTTTATGACAGTCTGATTAGATAATCTTTGATTCTCTAAGGACGCTTCAATTGATGGATTTGTCTGTGGAGACACTCAAGGTCTGATCTTTTGCCTTTTATTTTACTGGAAAGTCTACCTTGA
>NC_044931.1:17000643-17001155 GCF_003576645.1 Ipomoea triloba
CCAAGTAAGGATGCTATAGACGTGATAAAACACCCTAAAATGTGCCTGAAATAAGGGTATCTCGGAGTCTTATCAAATTTTCCACACTTTGTTTCTTTCTTGTCCTCAAGCAAGACATTTTACTCTCTAAGCATATAAGTCTCTGAGATACTCTCTCATGCAAAACAAAGCTTTTGGCAAGTCAAAATGATGGGTGTATAAGACTGTTGAAACGGGGGAAATCATTTGTGTTATCTACAAAGGATTTTGGTCAGATGTCAACAACTCAAGAAATATTTTCGGGAAATAAAAACCTTTCGTAGATAAACAAGTAAAACAAGGGATCACTGTTAGGACTCCTATTAGTCTTCTATTAGTTAGCCAATTCTATAGCTAGTATACTTCTATCATTTACATATAGTTACTGCATGTAATTCCAAAAGGTTCAGTACTGCTAATACAAGACTCAATCTGGTATCATACGCCAGGTCTTCGATGGCCGACGCAAATTCCGCGGCCGTCTCTTCTGAGCG
>NC_044931.1:17002155-17002753 GCF_003576645.1 Ipomoea triloba
CATTTGGAAAAACTATATTCCCCCCAAATTCTCTTTCATTGCTTGGCTGGCCATCCATGAGCGCCTGGCAACCCGGGACAGACTCCACTACATCGACTTGGATAACAATTGCTCTCTCTGTGTGGGAGCCTTGGAGTCCACTAACCATTTGTTCTTTACTTGTCCTTTCTCTTTACAGATTTGGTCCGGTGTTTCCCAGCGACTTGGATTTCCCCGCAAAACAAGATCAATCCGTGGTTCCCTTAGATGGATCAAGAAGACACATGTGGGGAATCGAGTGCTATCTAAAGGTATAAATCTTGCTCTCTTATGCACTATACATCATATTTGGAAAATCAGAAATGCAGTGCTTCATGAGGAGGATCGTATTGATCCTATTGCTGCTATTAGGATTATTGTACGTGAGGTATATCGGATTCTTTTTTCCGTCTACCCCACACACTTTAATCTCCTTTCAGTTAGCAATCTCAACGTTGATATCAGCGGTTAAATGATATCCTCCCCCGATGGTCCGCAATCGGGTTTGGTCTTTGTTTTGCGGTTTCTTCCCTGGTTGGGATGGCAGTGGAGGCTGCCCCTTCCCTATGCACCCGGCAGT
>NC_044931.1:17003753-17007216 GCF_003576645.1 Ipomoea triloba
TCCCACTACAAGGCAATGAATGGTAAATCTTCTCCGTTCATATATCTTGTGTGGTTGATGTTTATCTTTATTTGCTTCAATTTACGACCAGGATAGGAGGTTAAGTTAGTGGATGTATAGGTTGCGAGATATCGGAACTATACGAGTCCTAATTGGCCACATCCACACCCTTGGTCCGGGATGCCGAGGCCCGGGAGAAGTGGTTGACCAAGTGTTTGTTAAAATGCCCCATCTGACTGAGGAACAAGGAGTCCAAAGTTTGATGCCACTCGGAGATGGTGTCGTGTGCTCCCTTGATAGAAATGTAGTTGCATTGCCTAGAAGACCCTGTAGTAGTATCAAACTTGAGACCTAGATAGGACATTCATTTCCTTTCTTTCGTTAATTGATTACTTTTGTTTTACTTTTTTCAAACTCTTCACCATGACTTCTTTTGCTTAGAGTGAATCTTGTAACTAATGTCTCTTAACATCAAAAATGTTACACGCTTGATTCGGTTCCAATTTTCCATCCTTGAGAACACGACAATCGGGGAACTTCTTCTCCGTTTTATCACTATCCACACCTCCCACTAAAATCAAAACATCAAAACTACAACCTCACTAATATACATAACTCTCAAGGAGATCAAAAGAGTCCCACTACAAGGCAATGAATGGCAAATCTTCTCCGTTCATATATCTTGTGTGGTTGATGTTTATCTTGATTTGCTTCTATTTACGGCCAAGATAGGTGTTAAAGGTAGGGGACGTATAGTTTGCGATATATCCGATCTATACGAGTCCTAATAATCCACATCCACACCGTTGGTCCGGGATGCCGAGGCCCGGGAGAAGTGGTTGACCAAGTGTTTGTTAAAATGACCCATCCGACTTAGGAACAAGGAGCCCAAAGTTTGATGCCACTCGGAGATGGTGTCGTGTGCTCCCTTGATAGAAATGTAGTTGCATTGCCTAGAAGACTCTGTAGTAGTATCAAACTTGAGACCTAGATAGGACATTCATTTCCTTTCTTTCGTTAATTGATTACTTTTGTTTTACTTTTGTCAAACTCTTCACCATGACTTCTTTTGCTTAGAGTGAATCTTGTAACTAATGTCTCTTAACATCAAAAATGTTACACGCTTGATTCGGTTCCAATTTTCCATCCTTGAGAACACGACAATCGGGGAACTTCTTCTCCGTTTTATCACTATCCACACCTCCCACTAAAATCAAAACATCAAAACTACAACCTCACTAATATACATAACTCTCAAGGAGATCAAAAGAGTCCCACTACAAGGCAATGAATGGCAAATCTTCTCCGTTCATATATCTTGTGTGGTTGATGTTTATCTTGATTTGCTTCTATTTACGACCAGGATAGTAGGTTAAGTTAGTGGATGTATAGGTTGCGAGATATCGGAACTATACGAGTCCTAATTGGCCACATCCACACCCTTGGTCCGGGATGCCGAGGCCCGGGAGAAGTGGTTGACCAAGTGTTTGTTAAAATGCCCCATCTGACTGAGGAACAAGGAGTCCAAAGTTTGATGCCACTCGGAGATGGTGTCGTGTGCTCCCTTGATAGAAATGTAGTTGCATTGCCTAGAAGACCCTGTAGTAGTATCAAACTTGAGACCTAGATAGGACATTCATTTCCTTTCTTTCGTTAATTGATTACTTTTGTTTTACTTTTGTCAAACTCTTCACCATGACTTCTTTTGCTTAGAGTGAATCTTGTAACTAATGTCTCTTAACATCAAAAATGTTACACGCTTGATTCGATTCCAATTTTCCATCCTTGAGAACACGACAATCGGGGAACTTCTTCTCCGTTTTATCACTATCCACACCTCCCACTAAAATCAAAACATCAAAACTACAACCTCACTAATATACATAACTCTCAAGGAGATCAAAAGAGTCCCACTACAAGGCAATGAATGGCAAATCTTCTCCGTTCATATATCTTGTGTGGTTGATGTTTATCTTGATTTGCTTCTATTTACGACCAGGATAGTAGGTAAAGTTAGTGGATGTATAGGTTGCGAGATATCGGAACTATACGAGTCCTAATTGGCCACATCCACACCCTTGGTCCGGGATGCCGAGGCCCGTGAGAAGTGGTTGACCAAGTGTTTGTTAAAATGCCCCATCTGACTGAGGAACAAGGAGTCCAAAGTTTGATGCCACTCGGAGATGGTGTCGTGTGCTCCCTTGATAGAAATGTAGTTGCATTGCCTAGAAGACCCTGTAGTAGTATCAAACTTGAGACCTAGATAGGACATTCATTTCCTTTCTTTCGTTAATTGATTACTTTTGTTTTACTTTTGTCAAACTCTTCACCATGACTTCTTTTGCTTAGAGTGAATCTTGTAACTAATGTCTCTTAACATCAAAAATGTTACACGCTTGATTCGGTTCCAATTTTCCATCCTTGAGAACACGACAATCGGGGAACTTCTTCTCCGTTTTATCACTATCCACACCTCCCACTAAAATCAAAACATCAAAACTACAACCTCACTAATATACATAACTCTCAAGGAGATCAAAAGAGTCCCACTACAAGGCAATGAATGGCAAATCTTCTCCGTTCATATATCTTGTGTGGTTGATGTTTATCTTGATTTGCTTCTATTTACGACCAGGATAGTAGGTTAAGTTAGTGGATGTATAGGTTGCGAGATATCGGAACTATACGAGTCCTAATTGGCCACATCCACACCCTTGGTCCGGGATGCCGAGGCCCGGGAGAAGTGGTTGACCAAGTGTTTGTTAAAATGCCCCATCTGACTGAGGAACAAGGAGTCCAAAGTTTGATGCCACTCGGAGATGATGTCGTGTTCTCCCTTGATAGAAATGTAGTTGCATTGCCTAGAAGACCCTGTAGTAGTATCAAACTTGAGACCTAGATAGGACATTCATTTCCTTTCTTTCTTTAATTGATTACTTTTATTTTACTTTTGTCAAACCTCTTCACCATGATTTCTTTTGCTTTGAGTGAATCTTGTAACTCCTGTGTCTTAACATTATAAATGTCACACGCTTGATTTGATTTCAATTTTCCATCCTTGAGAACACGACACTCGGGGAACTTCTTCTCCGTTTTATCATTATCCACCCCTTTCACTAAAACCAAAACATCAAAACTACAACCTCACTAATATACATAACTCTCAAGGAGATCAAAAGACTCCCACTACAAGGCAATGAATGACAAATCTTCTCCGTTCATATATCTTGTGTGGTTGATGTTTATCTTGATTTGCTTCTATTTACGACCAAGATAGGTGTTAAAGGTAGGGGACGTATAGTTTGCGATATATCCGATCTATACGAGTCCTAATAATCCACATCCACACCGTTGGTCCGGGATGCTGAGGCCCGGGAGAAGTGGTTGACCAAGTGTTTGTTAAAATGCCCCATCCGACTGAGGAACAAGGAGCCCAAAGTTTGATGCCACTCGGAGATGGTGT
>NC_044931.1:17008216-17008792 GCF_003576645.1 Ipomoea triloba
TTTTTTTTTTTTTTTTTTTTTTTGCTCAGGGCTCTTGCGTGAGTTCACTTCGACCATCCGTAGGTTCGGTCAAAGGTCAGCTCTCCAGTCAGGTAGCTAGCGAGATCGGATCTCGTGCCGGCCCTAAGGGACTAGAGTGTGGTGTTTTCATAGCAAAGCCTTAAGCTTTACCCAGAAAACACCCTTTGAGGTCAGCTCTCCCGTCAGGTAGCTAGCGAGATCAGATCTCGTGCTGGCCTTAAGGGATTAGAGTGTGGTGTTTTTTTGAATCCAAGCCCTTGGCTGGGCTCAAAAAAACACTCTTCCGTTAAGTAGCTAGCGAGATCGGATCTCGTGCCGGCCCTAAGGGATTAGAGCTTAGGATTATTATTATTATTTTGTTTTTTAACAAAATTGATCAGGGCAGACCATGACCAACTACTGAGTCCTTTTACTTATGGAGGTGAACGCACAAGTGAAGGAGGCAGATGTACAAGTGTAGGAGACGGATGCACCAGTGGAGGCGATAGACGCACTTGAGGAGACGGATGCACCAGTGGAGGATGCGAGTGCACAAGTGCAGGAGGCGTGCGAGTG
>NC_044931.1:17009792-17010534 GCF_003576645.1 Ipomoea triloba
ATGAACTAAATTGGCTTGTTTATGCACCAAATTGCAACGTTAAATAGTTTGAGAGCCTAATTGATGCCTATTTGACTTATTTTATGCAAAAAAAAGTAACATTTAAATTTACCTGATATTACAGGTCACTAACAGGTAATTATGCCTTATAAACTAAATTGACATGTTTATGTATCTAATTGCAATTTTAAAAGGTTTTAGTGCCTTATTGACTTTTCAGATAAAGTTCGATGGCCTATTTGACCCATTTTATGCTAAAAATGACATTTACATTTACCTGTTATTACAGGTCACTAACGGGTAATTATGCCTTGATGAAGTAAATTGGCATGTTTATGTACAAAATTGCAACGTTAAATAGTTTGAGAGCCTAATTGATGCCTATTTGACTTATTTTATGCAAAAAAAGTGACATTTACATTTACCTGTTATTACAGGTCACTAACGGGTAATTATGCCTTGATGAAGTAAATTGGCATGTTTATGTACAAAATTGCAACGTTAAATAGTTTGAGAGCCTAATTGATGCCTATTTGACTTATTTTATGCAAAAAAAGTGACATTTACATTTACCTGTTATTACAGGTCACTAACAGGTAATTATGCCTTGATGAACTAAATTGGCATGTTTATGTACAAAATTGAAACGTTAAATAGTTTGAAGCCTAATTGATGACTATTTGACACATTATATGCAAAAAAAAGTGACATTTAAATTACCTATTATTACAGGTCACTAACA
>NC_044931.1:17011534-17012593 GCF_003576645.1 Ipomoea triloba
TCAAGGCAAAATTACCTGTTAGTGACCTGTAATACCAGGTAAATATAAATAACATATTTTTTTAATAAAATGTATCAAATAGGCCTTCAAACTTTATGTGTAAAGTCAATTAGACCTGTAATACCAGGTAAATATAAATGTCACTTTTTTTGAATAAAATGTATCAAATAGGAATATAAATGTCACTTTTTTTGAATAAAATGTATCAAATAGGACATCAAACTTTATGTGTAAAGTCAATTAGACCTGTAATACCAGGTAAATATAAATGTCACTTTTTTTTCGCAGAAAATGTATCAAATAGGCCATCAAACTTTCTCTTTAAAGTCAATTATGCCCTCAAACTTTTTAAAGTTGCAATTAGATACAAAAACATGTCAATTTAGTCATCAAGGCAAAATTACCTGTTAGTGACCTATAATACTAGGTAAATATAAATGTCAATTTTTTTTTTTGCAAAAGTTGTATCAAATAGGCCTTCAAACATTACATGTAAAGTCTATTAGGCCATCAAACTTTTTAAAGTTGCAATTAGATACATAAACTTGTCAATTTAGTTTATCAAGGCATAATTACCGGTTAGTGACCTGTAATACAAGGTCAATATAAATGTCATTGTTTTTTGCATAAAATGTATCAAATAGTCCATCAAACTTTATCTGTAAAGTCAATTATGTCATCAAACTTTTTAAAGTTGCAATTAGGTACATAAACATGCAAATTTAGTTCATCAAGGCATAATTACCTGTTAGTGATCTGTAATACCAGGTCAATATAAACGTCACTTTTTTTTTATAAAATGTATCAAATAGGACATCAAATTTTATGTGTAAAGTATAAAATGTATCAAATAGGACATCAAATTTTATGTGTAAAGTCAATTAGGCCATCAAACTTTTTAATGTAGCAATGTGTAAAGTCAATTAGGCCATCAAACTTTTTAATGTAGCAATTAGGTACAAAAACATGTAAATTTAGTTCATCAAGGCATAATTACCCGTTAATGAATTGTAATACTAGGTCAATATAAATGTCACTTTTTTTTAATAAAATGTATCA
>NC_044931.1:17013593-17014262 GCF_003576645.1 Ipomoea triloba
AGGGCGAGAGGTTCATCGGAATACCTATATGGGTAGAACGAAACCTCAAGCTAAGGCAAAAGGTGCTAAGGATGCATCTTCACCCTCAAAGCCTAAGAGAAGGGGCAAAAGGAAAGCCCCAGCTAAGGAGAAGCGCTCTGATGACGAGCTTTTGGACACCCTAGTCAAGAGGGTTGAATTGAAAAGGAAGGCCAAGAGGACCAAGACTGCTGCTGTCACCCAGGTTCGAGAGGTGACACCGTCCGTTATACAAGTACCATTTGAGGACAGGGCACAAGCCCAGGGGGAACCTCAGGCTACACCGGCCACTGAGGTTGAGAGAGTGCCCCCTACCAAGTCCCTGTCAGGAACTTTAAGTGTTGATATACTTGCTGTTGATGGTGCTGAGGATGTTGATGAATCTGTTGGTTTGCCTCAAGAGGAGGCTCGAGAAGTTGAAGGTACTGGGATCAGTGATCCAGTACAGGGTATTGTTGAGGAACCACGACAGGTGGTTCGAGAGGTAGATATTCCAGCAGCTGAAGATCTAGACTGTGTGGTGGCTGCTGATGGTCAGGGCACTGTGGTCAGGGACCCAGTGCAAGCTTTTCTGAATGATGGGTTGACACATGATCTCTCGGTTGCTCGAGAGATAACTGAACAAGCTGTGGAGTGTGCATCAGCAACAGA
>NC_044931.1:17015262-17015999 GCF_003576645.1 Ipomoea triloba
AGATCAAGACAAAACAAGTAATTGATTTAAGAAATAAACAATGATAAACAGGAGGATTTAAATCAAATAGCAATGCACAAATGCTTTTATAATATTCTAAGGTTCTAGGCTAAACAATGCTAAACAATGAAGTGAGGGAATCGATTCAATGCCAATGCCACTCTCGTGGACATTGGCTATCACCAAAGTTCTAATCCCATTCTCATAGCAATTAGATTAGGTGAGGTATTTAATCAAACACATTTTGTGCATAATCCTTTTCAACTTCCCTTTCTCAAGGGCAAGTTAGAAATGTGAAAGGGTTGGCTATGGTGAATCCCTATTCTCATAGGTGAAACACCAATTCAGAAAATTTCTTGAATAATTTTTCCATAATCAAACAAGAGTCAAATAATTCCCTAAAATCACAATCACATTCATATTAAAACCAATGCAAAACCTAGATTAAATAGTTTAATTCATGCAATGTAAGCATTCATACAAGGCAATTTAATTCAAATCCCTAAAGAAATTAACTACTCATCATGGAATTGATAATTAAAAGCAATTGGAATACTATGTAATGGATTTAAATACAAAAAGGAATTGATAATTGCAAGAAGAAGAAATAGAAAATCTTACTTGATTGAATTTGTACAAAACAAATCTGAAATTGAAGTAGTTTAATGTGTAATTACAATGGATAATTCTTCATCAATCTTCTTCAAGAATAATGGAATTACAAAGGATAAATGATC
>NC_044931.1:17016999-17017695 GCF_003576645.1 Ipomoea triloba
TGCCAACCTTGGAGTTTGTTGTTGACATTCTCCAAAATATGTTGATAAAAAATGATCTTGTTTCTCCCTTGGAAAATATTCACTCCTAGGTAGCGGAAAGGCAGTGAGGATCGTTTCATATCTAGTATCTCTTCCATGGCAGTAATGCGGTTCAGATTACAGTGTTTTGAGGTGATAAAAAAGCTTTTGTCTGAGTTGATCTTCTGCCCAGAGGCCTGTTGATAGATTTTCAATACCTTGCTTAGATTTCTCAAAGAATTCACCCCTCCATTGGTGAAAATTATAATGTCGTCTGCGAAGCCCAGGTGAGTGATGATTGGACATCTAAACGAAGTTTCATAAGGGGAAATAAGTCCCGAGCCATAATGAAGGAGCAACGAGCGTGATAGGGCTTCTGAGACTAAAATAAAGAGAAGCGGAGATAGTGGGTCTCCTTGTTTTACACCCCTTGAAGGTTTGAAAAATCCACAGGAAACTCCGTTAACTAGCACTGACAGACGAGTTGCATTGAGAAAGTTCATAATCAAATTTATGAAATAAGTTGAGAATCCAAACCTTTGTAAGACTGCTCGTAGGAAAGGCCAAGCTACTCGATCAAAAGCTTTTGACATGTCAAGTTTAATTGCCACGTTAGATCCCCGACATCTTTTGTTGATAGATTGGATTAATTCAAGGGCAAGAAGAACATTGTCATGG
>NC_044931.1:17018695-17019278 GCF_003576645.1 Ipomoea triloba
TTTGCAATAAGATACATAAACATGTCAATTTAGTCATCAAGGCACGATTACCTGTTAGTGACCTGTAACAACAGGTAAATAAAAATGTCACTTTTTTCGGCATAAAATGTACCAAATAGGCCATCAAACTTTATCTGTACAGTCAATTAGGCCATCAAACTTTTTAAATTTTCAATTAGATACATAAACATGTCAATTTAGTCATTAATGCATGGTTAATTATTAGTGACATGTAATAACAGGTAAATAAAAATGTCCTTTTTTTTGACATAAAATGTATCAAATTGGCTATAAAACTTTATCTGTACAGTAAATTTGGCCCTCAAACTTTTTAAATTTGCAATTAGATACATAAACATGTCAATTTAGTCATCAAGGCATAATTACCTGTTAGTGACCTGTAATAACAGGTAAATAAAAATGTCACTATTTTAGCATAAAATGTATCAAATAGGCTATCAAACTTTATCTGTACAGTCAATTATACCATCAAACTTTTTAAATTTGCAATTAGATACATAGACATGTCAATTTAGTCATCAATGCATGATTACCTGTTAGTGACCTGTAGTAACAGGTAATA
>NC_044931.1:17020278-17025447 GCF_003576645.1 Ipomoea triloba
AAAAGGGAGTGTGAAAAGAAGTTATAAGGATGGCGTTTTGGTTAGGCCGGAGTCCTGAAAATGAAGTCGGCACTCGGTCAACCGTGCCTCCCTGAAAGTGGAGTGTGAAAAGAAGTTATAAGGATGGTGTTTTGGTTAGACCGGAGTCCTGAAAATGGAGTCGGCACTCGGTCAACCGTGCCTCCCTGAAAAGGGAGTGTGAAAAGAAGTTATAAGGATGGTGTTTTGGTTAGGCCGGAGTCCTGAAAATGGAGTCGGCACTCGGTCAACCGTGCCTCCCTGAAAAGGGAGTGTGAAAAGAAGTTATAAGGATGGTGTTTTGGTTAGGCCGGAGTCCTGAAAATGGAGTCGGCACTCGGTCAACCGTGCCTCCCTGAAAAGGGAGTGTGAAAAGAAGTTATAAGGATGGTGTTTTGGTTAGGCCGGAGTCCTGAAAATGGAGTCGGCACTCGGTCAACCGTGCCTCCCTGAAAAGGGAGTGTGAAAAGAAGTTATAAGGATGGTGTTTTGGTTAGGCCGGAGTCCTGAAAATGGAGTCGGCACTCGGTCAACCGTGCCTCCCTGAAAAGGGAGTGTGAAAAGAAGTTATAAGGATGGTGTTTTGGTTAGGCCGGAGTCCTGAAAATGGAGTCGGCACTCGGTCAACCGTGCCTCCCTGAAAAGGGAGTGTGAAAAGAAGTTATAAGGATGGTGTTTTGGTTAGGCCGGAGTCCTGAAAATGGAGTCGGCACTCGGTCAACCGTGCCTCCCTGAAAAGGGAGTGTGAAAAGAAGTTATAAGGATGGTGTTTTGGTTAGGCCGGAGTCCTGAAAATGGAGTCGGCACTCGGTCAACCGTGCCTCCCTGAAAAGGGAGTGTGAAAAGAAGTTATAAGGATGGTGTTTTGGTTAGGCCGGAGTCCTGAAAATGGAGTCGGCACTCGGTCAACCGTGCCTCCCTGAAAAGGGAGTGTGAAAAGAAGTTATAAGGATGGTGTTTTGGTTAGGCCGGAGTCCTGAAAATGGAGTCGGCACTCGGTCAACCGTGCCTCCCTGAAAAGGGAGTGTGAAAAGAAGTTATAAGGATGGTGTTTTGGTTAGGCCGGAGTCCTGAAAATGGAGTCGGCACTCGGTCAACCGTGCCTCCCTGAAAAGGGAGTGTGAAAAGAAGTTATAAGGATGGTGTTTTGGTTAGGCCGGAGTCCTGAAAATGGAGTCGGCACTCGGTCAACCGTGCCTCCCTGAAAAGGGAGTGTGAAAAGAAGTTATAAGGATGGTGTTTTGGTTAGGCCGGAGTCCTGAAAATGGAGTCGGCACTCGGTCAACCGTGCCTCCCTGAAAAGGGAGTGTGAAAAGAAGTTATAAGGATGGTGTTTTGGTTAGGCCGGAGTCCTGAAAATGGAGTCGGCACTCGGTCAACCGTGCCTCCCTGAAAAGGGAGTGTGAAAAGAAGTTATAAGGATGGTGTTTTGGTTAGGCCGGAGTCCTGAAAATGGAGTCGGCACTCGGTCAACCGTGCCTCCCTGAAAAGGGAGTGTGAAAAGAAGTTATAAGGATGGTGTTTTGGTTAGGCCGGAGTCCTGAAAATGGAGTCGGCACTCGGTCAACCGTGCCTCCCTGAAAAGGGAGTGTGAAAAGAAGTTATAAGGATGGTGTTTTGGTTAGGCCGGAGTCCTGAAAATGGAGTCGGCACTCGGTCAACCGTGCCTCCCTGAAAAGGGAGTGTGAAAAGAAGTTATAAGGATGGTGTTTTGGTTAGGCCGGAGTCCTGAAAATGGAGTCGGCACTCGGTCAACCGTGCCTCCCTGAAAAGGGAGTGTGAAAAGAAGTTATAAGGATGGTGTTTTGGTTAGGCCGGAGTCCTGAAAATGGAGTCGGCACTCGGTCAACCGTGCCTCCCTGAAAAGGGAGTGTGAAAAGAAGTTATAAGGATGGTGTTTTGGTTAGGCCGGAGTCCTGAAAATGGAGTCGGCACTCGGTCAACCGTGCCTCCCTGAAAAGGGAGTGTGAAAAGAAGTTATAAGGATGGTGTTTTGGTTAGGCCGGAGTCCTGAAAATGGAGTCGGCACTCGGTCAACCGTGCCTCCCTGAAAAGGGAGTGTGAAAAGAAGTTATAAGGATGGTGTTTTGGTTAGGCCGGAGTCCTGATAATGGAGTCGGCACTCGGTCAACCGTGCCTCCCTGAAAAGGGAGTGTGAAAAAAAGTCATAAGGATGGCATTTTGGTTAGGCCGGAGTCTTGAAAATGGAGTCGGCACTCGGTCAGCCGTGCCTCCCTGAAAACGGAGTGTGAAAAGAAGTTAAAAGGATGGTGTTTTGGTTAGGCCGGAGTCCTGATAATGGAGTCGGCACTCGGTCAACCGTGCCTCCCTGAAAAGGGAGTGTGAAAAGAAGTTATAAGGATGGTGTTTTGGTTAGGCCGGAGTCCTGATAATGGAGTCGGCACTCGGTCAACCGTGCCTCCCTGAAAAGGAAGTGTGAAAAGAAGTGATAAGGATGGCGTTTTGGTTAGGCCGGAGTCCTGAAAATGGAGTCGGCACTCGGTCAACCGTACCTCCCTAAAAATGGAGTGTGAAAAGAAGTCATTAGGATGGTGTTTTGGTTAGGCCGGAGTACTGGAAATGGAGTCGGCACTCGGTCAACCGTGCCTCCCTGAAAAGGAAGTGTGAAAAGAAGTCATAAGGATGGCGTTTTGGTTAGGCTGGAGTCCTGAAAATGCAGTCGGCACTCGGTCAACCGTGCCTCCCTAAAAAAGGAGTGTGAAAAGAAGTTATAAGGATGGTGTTTTGGTTAGACCGGAGTCCTGAAAATGGAGTCGGCACTCGGTCAACCGTGCCTCCCTGAAAATGGAGTCGGCACTCGGTCAGCCGTGCCTCCCTGAAAACGGAGTGTGAAAAGAAGACATAAGGATGGCGTTTTGCTTAGGCCGGAGTCCTGATAATGGAGTCGGCACTCGGTCAGCCGTGCCTCCCTGAAAACGGAGTGTGAAAAGAAGACATAAGGATGGCGTTTTGCTTAGGCCGGAGTCCTGATAATGGAGTCGGCACTCGGTCAGCCGTGCCTCCCTGAAAACGGAGTGTGAAAAGAAGACATAAGGATGGCGTTTTGCTTAGGCCGGAGTCCTGATAATGGAGTCGGCACTCGGTCAGCCGTGCCTCCCTGAAAACGGAGTGTGAAAAGAAGACATAAGGATGGCGTTTTGCTTAGGCCGGAGTCCTGATAATGGAGTCGGCACTCGGTCAGCCGTGCCTCCCTGAAAACGGAGTGTGAAAAGAAGACATAAGGATGGCGTTTTGCTTAGGCCGGAGTCCTGATAATGGAGTCGGCACTCGGTCAGCCGTGCCTCCCTGAAAACGGAGTGTGAAAAGAAGACATAAGGATGGCGTTTTGCTTAGGCCGGAGTCCTGATAATGGAGTCGGCACTCGGTCAGCCGTGCCTCCCTGAAAACGGAGTGTGAAAAGAAGACATAAGGATGGCGTTTTGCTTAGGCCGGAGTCCTGATAATGGAGTCGGCACTCGGTCAGCCGTGCCTCCCTGAAAACGGAGTGTGAAAAGAAGACATAAGGATGGCGTTTTGCTTAGGCCGGAGTCCTGATAATGGAGTCGGCACTCGGTCAGCCGTGCCTCCCTGAAAACGGAGTGTGAAAAGAAGACATAAGGATGGCGTTTTGCTTAGGCCGGAGTCCTGATAATGGAGTCGGCACTCGGTCAGCCGTGCCTCCCTGAAAACGGAGTGTGAAAAGAAGACATAAGGATGGCGTTTTGCTTAGGCCGGAGTCCTGATAATGGAGTCGGCACTCGGTCAGCCGTGCCTCCCTGAAAACGGAGTGTGAAAAGAAGACATAAGGATGGCGTTTTGCTTAGGCCGGAGTCCTGATAATGGAGTCGGCACTCGGTCAGCCGTGCCTCCCTGAAAACGGAGTGTGAAAAGAAGACATAAGGATGGCGTTTTGCTTAGGCCGGAGTCCTGATAATGGAGTCGGCACTCGGTCAGCCGTGCCTCCCTGAAAACGGAGTGTGAAAAGAAGACATAAGGATGGCGTTTTGCTTAGGCCGGAGTCCTGATAATGGAGTCGGCACTCGGTCAGCCGTGCCTCCCTGAAAACGGAGTGTGAAAAGAAGACATAAGGATGGCGTTTTGCTTAGGCCGGAGTCCTGATAATGGAGTCGGCACTCGGTCAGCCGTGCCTCCCTGAAAACGGAGTGTGAAAAGAAGACATAAGGATGGCGTTTTGCTTAGGCCGGAGTCCTGATAATGGAGTCGGCACTCGGTCAGCCGTGCCTCCCTGAAAACGGAGTGTGAAAAGAAGACATAAGGATGGCGTTTTGCTTAGGCCGGAGTCCTGATAATGGAGTCGGCACTCGGTCAGCCGTGCCTCCCTGAAAACGGAGTGTGAAAAGAAGACATAAGGATGGCGTTTTGCTTAGGCCGGAGTCCTGATAATGGAGTCGGCACTCGGTCAGCCGTGCCTCCCTGAAAACGGAGTGTGAAAAGAAGACATAAGGATGGCGTTTTGCTTAGGCCGGAGTCCTGATAATGGAGTCGGCACTCGGTCAGCCGTGCCTCCCTGAAAACGGAGTGTGAAAAGAAGACATAAGGATGGCGTTTTGGTTAGGCCGGAGTACTGGAAATGGAGTCGGCACTCGGTCAACCGTGCCTCCCTGAAAAGGAAGTGTGAAAAGAAGTCATAAGGATGGCGTTTTGCTTAGGCCGGAGTCATGAAAATGGAGTCAGTACTCGGTCAACCGTGCCTCCCTGAAAAGGGAGTGTGAAAAAAAGTCATAAGGATGGCGTTTTGGTTAGGCCGGAGTCTTGAAAATGGAGTCGGCACTCGGTCAGCCGTGCCTCCCTGAAAAGGGAGTATGAAAAGAAGTTAAAAGGATGGTGTTTTGGTTAGGCCGGAATCCTGATAATGGAGTCGGCACTCGGTCAACCGTGCCTCCCTGAAAAGGGAGTGTGAAAAGAAGTTATAAGGATGGCGTTTTGGTTAGGCCGGAGACCTGAAAATGGAGTCGGCACTCGGTCAACCGTGCCTCCCTGAAAAGGGAGTGTGAAAAGAAGTTATAAGGATGGCGTTTTGGTTAGGCCGGAGTCCTGAAAATGGAGTCGGCACTCGGTCAACCGTGCCTCCCTGAAAAGGGAGTGTGAAAAGAAGTTATAAGGATGGTGTTTTTGTTAGACCGGAGTCCT